>NW_024468996.1:382308-601883 GCF_003184825.1 Aspergillus fijiensis CBS 313.89 | reverse complement strand
CTCCCTTACTAATAAACCCCACACCCAAACACTCAAACACCCAAACATCGCAGCCCCTCCGTCCGAGTGCTGCTGCTAGTCTAAAGTCGCAAGCTCCCAATAACAACATAAGCGAAACAAGCTAACGGTGCCCTTCAGACCTCACTCCACATGAGCGGGTACAACTCCAATCTGTTTCAAAACGCTTGTTTCTTGTCGCCCGTGACAATAATCTCTGGAGACTCCACTGCTACGAAGAGTCATGGAGCGCCACGCGAGCCTCTCGTTCCGCCAATGGCACCGGTTCCGCCAGTCTTGTCACCAACTCCACCGCACCGCTGAGTGCGCTAGGGCAGACTACACTTCGATCCCTCATTCAACCCCATGCGGGGAATGACGAGGGTGGTGCTAAACCATTCGATCGGGCGCCGTCATTTGGTCTCCGATCGCGGGCGGCCACGGAGTGGGACCCGTCTTACGAGGGTGAAGATGTGAACTGGTACTCGGAGTATATCGCACGGAATGGGCCTATCTCGCTCAGCTGGATACAGCGCCCGTTCACAAGGGCGGAAGGCCAGAAAAGAAGGGCGTATCGAGAAGCAAAGGGCATGGGTCTGCTGCGGGACTGGAGCTCAGCCAGGGAAAACAAAGTCATCGCTCCTCTAGACGATGGAAGTGTTTGCATTTGGGACCTCAACCACTCCCACTCGATCGGGTCGCAAGAGACAAAGGGTAAGATGATTGGCGTCAGCGCCCCGGGCATCTTGATGACCAACCTCTCTGGCAGGAGGGATCACGCCGCGGCAAAACAGTCTCTGGAATATGTGAATCTGGGGGAATGTGTGAGCGTGGACTCCATCCGCCGAAGGGCTTATCTGGCTGTGGGAAATGTCCTGAACGAGGTCGATCTGGAGACCTTGCGGGTGGTCTCTCAGCAACGCTATCCTTGGTCCGTGTTCGCCTTGTCTCAGGAAACGGACTACTCGGTGCCGTTGACACTCGCTACGACGCTGAGTCTACACATCTACGACGGTCGACTGTCCGCAAGCGAGGAAGAAGAAGCCATTAATCTACGATGTGAAGTGCCAACTGTTTCGTTGGTTCCAAAGTCACAGCTGTACGCTCCGCCCGACTCGCCGCTTCTGCAACTGCAACCTGACGGCCGACCCCCACACCGTATCAGAAGCCCGGGCCCTTCACAGAACACCGACGATTATGCACCACTGTTCCAACCAGGGCCCCTCTCACTTCTGCATCCCCCAGCGCCGCATGTTCACTCGATCTTCCTCGCCGGCCGCTTCCCCAGCATTCTTCAGTACGACCGCCGCTACTTCCCGCGGCTGCAAAACACAATCCACTCCGGTGGTCAGCTTTGTGGTCTGGCAGCCGTTCCCGGGCCACGATTTCCCATCTCCGACTCAAGCTTCCCCTCCTCACACAAGCTAGTAGCCTGTGGCGACTACAAAGGTAGGGGGTCACTTGAATTGTATAATCTCGCCCCATCCAATAACAGCGACATGATCAACTCGTCCGGGTCGTCGTCCGTGGTGTCAACGATGTATCACAACCGACAAAGTGTCGCCAGATCCAAGGTGCTATCCGTCGAATCCCACGGTACCCGCATTGTCTATTCGGATGGAGATGGAAATATCAAATGGGTGGAGCGGGACGGCCGGTCCGAAGTCCGTCGCCTCAACATCAACAGCTACCAACCTCCACACCACCACCACCATCATCATGGTCACCACCACCATAATACTCGGGTAGGGCCCACCCATCGCCGCCACCACTCCAGCGCGACTGCACACCAGCCTCGCGCAGCAGACGGCGACACCGACCACGCCACCGGTCTCTGGGGCGGCTTGTCCCGATCTCACAGCGAAGGCGAAGTCGCCCGCAAGATCCTCCCCACCGGCGGCAGCCTGACAGGCGATGAGCTACTCGTCTGGACGGGCGAACACATCGGCCGAGTTCGTTTTACCTCCACCAGCACGAATTTTGATGACGAGGAGGACGACGACGACGACATGTTGATGGGCATGGACCTGGACGATGCTGCGCGTGAGGAGCTCCGAGCCAAGCGACGAGAACTTCGCCATCGAGAAAACGAATACGCGTATACAATGCGCAGAGCGCTGGAGAGACAGGCTGATGAGGTGCGACGCATGGGAGGACTTGGCCTTTAGATTAGATTGATGAATCATTTCCACAAGCACGATATATTACCCGGCTAACATTTGTTTTTGATACCAATCAAATTTTCTCTTTACCTCTCGTGGCTTCAGCAAATGAGCTTCGCGGGTCTTCTGAGTTTTCCTCATCCGTGCGTGTGTATGTGTGTCTGTCACTGGGACTTTGATTTTTGTATGTACTCTGCTGCCTGCTTACCTACAGTGCGTGATAGACCACTCTGCTTTGGCTATTTGTCTCTCTTGCTGCCAATGTTGCGACTTATACAGTTTTATGGTACAAACCCTGCATTTGCCTCGAATTTCATGAATTACTAAGGTGGTTAGAATGCTGCAGTACTGCAGTCATGTACGAGGCGTCCGTCTTGCCCCCCCTCCCAACCCCTCCCCCCAAGTAAAGGGGGGGCGTGGGTAAGGATTGAAACATCACGAGAGCCAACCGTGACCACCTGTCCCTAAACATGAATGATCACCATATCTAACAATCGAGATATCACTAGCAAACACAAAGGGGAAAGAAAGAAAAAGGTGTAAGCGTGTGATGCTAGCTTGTTTTCCATTATGTTTTTTGGTTGCCAAATCCCTCCAAATTCCACAACTCCAATCCCATCATTATTGCATTAATTCGTACATTAAACCATAAGGCCACAAGCCAGACGCAACTCGACAAAAACACAAACAAGAAAAAGCTATAATGTGGAAGCAAACCCCTGCTAAGGGTTAGGTTGTTCAGCTATCAGGCTTGTACACAGCGTCCTTGCAGAGCACCGCGACCTTTTTGAAGAAGCGCCGCCATTCCAGCGGGTCGCCCTTGACTTTCATGAATTCGATTTCGGAGAGACCCTCCGACACGCAGTCGATCAGGACCTTGCCCTGCAGCGTACACATGCGCCCGTCGCGGGTGATGATCCGCAGCGTGGCCGAGGTATCCCCGGCGGATACGGCGGGCACGGCGGGCACGGGGACACCCAGACGATGCAGCGCCTCGCAGATCAGGGGCACTAGGATTTTGAGCTCCCACGTTGAGAAGAACCGCGTCATAGCACGGGCGGGGACGATGTCGTGGAAGCGGATGGCCTTCTGGGTGCGACTTAAGGGCACGGAGGGGTGCGGGGAGAATTGCGACATGGACGGTTCGTCTTCCAGGTGGTCGAGGGGCTGGGTGTCGTTCTTCCCGAACAACAACGACGGTCTGCCCATGGGCTGGGTGGAAGAGAATGCGTCCGCCACCTGCGGCGTGTCCCAATCCACTAGCATACCCCCGCGCGGCATTTCCGGCTGCGTGGATGAGATCCTCTGATCGGCGTCGTCGTCGAATTCATCTCCCATGTCCATCAGGTCGGTGGTCCCTTCAAAGCCCTGGCTCCCGCCGCTGCCGTGCGGTCGCGCGAAGGGATCTTGTGTAAAATCGATATGCAGAGACTCGAACATCGTCGTGGCCATGTTGATGGTGTCTCTGAGCGCGCCGTTGCGCGATAGGTATTTGTTCGGCCGGGTGTACCAGGGGTGTCTGCGGACGTCCTCGAGAGAGAATCGGTTGGCTGGATCCACGTTCAACATGCCGCGCAGGAGTGAAAGCGTAGCGGGCGGCAACTGCTGCCACAGCTCGTCGGTCGTACGCCCATTAGTGGCAAGGTATTCTTGGTACTCGTAGCTCGTTTCCGTCGGGCTGTCCCACGGGGTGTTGCCAGCCAAGAGGACGAACAAGACGATGCCGCACGACCAAATATCCACCAGGTCGGGTCGGTAACCCCTCCCTTTGATTTGACTCCTGCTGCTGCACGAAATCACCTCTGGTGCAATATACGGCGGGCTACCGCAGAAGGTGGTGGAGAGTTTGGTCACGCCTTTGTACTCGAACAGCGTGGCCAAGCCGAAGTCGGCGATTTTGAGATTGCCATCCGCGGCCAGCAGCATGTTCTCCGGCTTGATATCTCTGTGTCCCACCCCCTTGGAGTGCATGTAGCCTACCGCGCTTATGAGCTGGGAGAAGTAGACGTGCGCGATGTCCTCGCCCACGCCCTCGTCGGCCTCGATCTTGTCGAAAAGATCGCCACCCTCGGCCAGCTCCATTGCAACCCAGCGCCACACATCGTCCTCGCCGGTCTGGAAGAAAGAAATTATGTTATTATGGTCGCCAATGTGCTTGTGTACCGTCGCCTCCATCTGCAATTGTCGCGCGCTGACTTTGCCATGGCGAGCGGCATATTCCTTGTGAATGAACTTGACTGCGAAGACCGGACTATCTGTGTGGGACGGGACGGCTTTTTTGATGCTAAGGAAGTTAAAAGACAATTGTTAGCAAGATGGTTTTAAATTGCAAGAACAATCGAGAAAGAGGGCTCAGGTTCAAGCAGACCAGGCATAGGCACCCTGGCCGATCGTCTTGGAGACTATTCGGAAGGGTAAGTCATTCGGCAGCGGGGCTAGTTGCGAGTGATGCATCGTGGTGCTGGCGAGCAAACCCGGGTTTCCGCGGGTGATCCGATAGTCTATGACAGGTCAGATGGAAGGAGGTGCAAATCGAGAAAATTGTCCGAGTTTTCAGCAGCTACTTCTAGCTAGAATCATGCGGTGGTGAGAATCCACGCAAGGGTGAGCGATGGGAGAGCGAAGCTGGAGAGAAACGCGCGCAGCTCCGGCACGCGAAAGCCACTTTATCCTCATTGGGAAGTCTGTTGACAGGCTGCCGGTCGCAGGCATCCATTCCGACTTGTGCGACTGTAAGAGTTTCTTTGACAAGTACGAGTCTCTTGGATGTTTGGAGGAGGAAGAAAATGGTTTTCTTTTTACGCTCGGGTGGCCACGGCAATCTTTGTACTAGTCGGGGGCACTACCTGCATAAGTATAGTTGGTGGTTTCAGGACCTTATTTGACCTTATTTATACACTCACTCACTCACGTCTCTTCCCGGAGAATAAGGGTAGCTCACCGCTAGAAAATCATTAAGGTACGAGTCTAAAAGGCAGTCCCTTCATCGAATATTCTTTGCCCACGGAGCTAGCATCGACTACTTCCAGGGTTGCTGTATGCTCATGGTAACTGTAACACCATTGGAGGTTTCATTATGGTTTTGATGAATCAACAACCAACAGGTGCAAATGTACGAGTACCATATTTTAAGACTAGTGGATGTAGTCCTACCGGTGCCGTGACAGCCCATAAACACAGCGTCCGACTTGCATAGAGCCCCTCAAGGGCCTTCTCAGCAAGCCACGGCGCAACGCTCCGCGCACGGTCCTCAATTGTCTTGCGCCGCTGTAATGTGCTGAAACCCGATATCGTTGTTAGGGAGCTGTTAACTAGTCCCTGCCGCCACTTCTGATGAACAGGCCCATGATAACGTTTCTCTGTTCTCTGAAGAGATTCTAAAGCTGCGCACATGTTTAAAGCCTTAGCATGAACTGAAGAGTTGACAAGGATGGAGAATTAACCGTGTTGATTGATCACATGCATCGATCAGCGCGGAGCCACTGGCTGACCGCCCAGGGAGCAGCTGCTACGTATTGTGCCGAGCTCTGGCTTGATCCGGCAGCCAAAATAACACAGATAACACAGGCTGTACGGAGTAGTGTCTAGTGTTAGTACGTACAGTACTTGTTGTATGGTTGTTGTATGTCCAGACAGGCATGGGCTTTCTTTCTTCGTGTGCTGACTGTGATGCCGTCATCAATTCAAGATGACTGGCACTGATAGAAACAGCGTCATGTATACGACTAACATCACCACCGGTCTATCAACTGAGAGAGTCAGATGGAGGCTCTGGAGATCAGATGCGGTGGTGGATCATCAATGGCCAGCGAGCATCAATCAGGGTCATTCATTGAACGGTTGGTTGCGCTGCGTTGCCCGGCGGATGAGGGCGTAAACAAAAAAAACCAAAGGAAGAAAACTAACCCCAATCAATCATCCAACACTCAATCACAGTTGTCTTTCCCCCACTTAAGTTCTCTTTTCCCTAAGAACCCAGACTACTTCCCCTGTTTCCCATTTTCAAAGAAAGGATCTACAAAACTGCTCTAAGCCAGACATACATACATACTTTTGCTGCAGCTCTCCGTTCGTCCAAGGTTCTGATTCCGATCATTCTGGGGTTCTTGCGGTGGGTCAATCCGCTTCCCCTCCGGCCAACTGTCGCGCTGCTTTCGGTTACGCTCCCATTCCACCACCAGCAACCTACCTCATTATCTCTTGTTCCTCGCTACTGCTAAGTCTCGAAAGCTGGCATTTTTCCGGAACTTCTCTCTGCATCACTAGTCTTACCCATCTTTTCGACTCTCCTTCCCATCACCTTCCCTTCGACCCTCTCCTTCACAATGGACTACACCATGGAAGACACTCAGAACTCCGCTCCTGACGCTCATGAGACCTCCAAGCTCGGCTCCTCAGCACAAAGGAGTGACACTCAGAGCGTCACCAAACGGTCCGTCACCGCATCCTGAGACGCATTTGTCGATCATCCCCGAAGTCGCTCAGATACTGACCGTCCGACTGATTTCTAGTCTTCAAGCTGAGCTGATGCAACTCATGCTCTCCCCCTCTCCGGGCATCTCCGCTTTCCCAGACGCCGACGGCAACCTGCTCTCCTGGACCGCCACCATTAGTGGTCCAACCGAAACCCCCTACGAAGGACTGACCTTCCGACTCTCGTTCGCCTTCCCCAGCAACTACCCCTATGCTCCTCCTACCGTTCTCTTCAAGACCCCCATCTACCACCCCAACGTCGACTTCTCCGGCCGCATCTGTCTTGATATCTTGAAAGACAAATGGAGCGCTGTGTACAACGTCCAGAGTGTACTGCTCAGCTTGCAGAGTCTGCTCGGGGAGCCCAACAAGTATGATGCCATCCATCCGATGTTCCGGTCGAGGACCTTCACAATGCTAATACACCCACAGCGCGAGCCCCCTCAACGCCCAAGCCGCCGAGCTCTGGGATACCAACCAAGAAGAATACAAACGACACGTTCTTGCCCGTCATCGCGACATTGAAGATATCGAGTAAAGAGTCCAGGAGAATATGTGTTTTGATGTTGCGGTCGGTTCCGCAAACAGAAGAGGAAAATCAGGTTGCATTGCATAACTGGGGTTGTGTTTGGGGTACTTTCGTTTAGGATGCGATCACTGCACAGTGTCTCTCCTGGGACTCTTTCATAGCAGGTCCCGGGGTACACCTCTTTCTTGTCATCTGGGGGTTTTCTGGAGTTTATGCGTTTGGGAAGGGCGCGAATTTGCTATTTTGCTTCGGTGAGGATGGACCAGCGGTGTGGGGATTGGAAGGCTATAGGTCCCGGGAATCGAATACCCTACTTTCTTTTTTTAGTCCTGCTTGGGATCTTCGGGCCCATTCCTCAGCTGTTTGTCATTCTTAAATTGGCTGCAAGGCATGTGTGTAAATGAGCGGCCATGAAGTAAGTAGTCAGGCAAGGATTTCATTCATTTTTGAACAAAGCTACAAGCTACCCACTCAAGGCAGCTCTGAGCTCCAACTCACAAGAAGGTATCTTTAATCTCAAGAACTGCAATATCAAAAAGCGGCAAGACATGATGAAGATGGTCCCTTTCTTGATCTAGTAATAACTTAGCAGGTGACACAGTAGCGAACAACATCCAAGTAGCCATCCAGAGTGTTACTCCCCTACGCAGCTCTCCAGTCTAATATAGATAGGCCAAGTTCAAATCTTAGCTACTCAAATCAGACCAAAACAAGCCCCGGTACTAGAGGAAACTGAAGTTCCCAAAAATACTCTACCTCGTCCTGGCAAATTTATTACTCCAACAAGTGATCAACATACATCCCTGCAGTTGCTGCACTGCCGAAGGCAGTGATCGCCCACGTTAGCATCACCCTAAATGCCACGCGATGGACATTCCCGGGCCAGCTGGGCGCCGGCTGCCGACAGCACGCCCCGATCTGCAATGTACTGTACCTGGCTATCAGCTTCGAACATGGGAGATGAATCCCGTGTCGAGATTCGGGCTTGCAGGCAATTGCAGGGGGTGATACCATTCTTTGGGGAGCCTCTCGTTAGAGACTATTACGGTGGTCAATTCATCCTCTCTAAGGTAGGACATGTGTTAGTACAGTTCTCTAGGGTAAAAGGAGCATATATTTCACTCTCGCCCGGCGAATCTTGTCTGCTTTACTTTACTGGCTAGATGCTTTGAATGGGGCACCCTCTTACACGTACAGAGGTGCCCTATGTTCAGGTTTGTTATCTTGGGATATCAGGTAATCTCTTAAGCTTTCGATTGTCTCATACCGTCGATATCAAGGTAATCTTACTTGGTTACTATTTCTAGTGGATGGCTTCCGGAACCGGCAACTTGCCGTATGCGGCAGCCCTGAGGTGCCCCGGGCCCGGGGCCTGAAGTGCCGAGCATTGAACATTCCGCGGGGACTTGTAGTAGAAGATGGATGGTGCTGTAAGGCAAGGCTCAGCCAATGCCGTCTAAACTAAGGTAACCTTAACTTGTGCAACTGGAACAGATTGGAATGGTGACCACTAGTACTACTAGCTCAATCACGGTTAAACTCCGACTCGCTCATGAGAGCGGGGCAATCGAGATTATGACCTCATGGGTTCCGTTGGCTGCGAACAGTTCCAATAGTCGGCCTAGTTCCTGAATCCTTTCCAACCTTAGTTAAGGCACTCAAGAGCTCAGCAGATGTGCGAGAAGCTCCCATTTGATGTCCTCGATTTGATCAACAATGGCCGCCGATGACAAGGAGTGGGAACTAGAGGAAGGGATCCCTCAGGTTGAAGACCCTTTTATCCAACAGTACTTGAAAGGACGGGATTCGCTTATTCTGCAAGAGCAGAAACAGCGACATGGTTAGTCCCCCAAGCACTTCGACCACTGGCCAAATCGATCTCGACTAACGAGTGTGTTTCAGACTTCAACCTCCGCAAAGCTCTGACCCCAGTCGCCGCTAGAGCTTGCAAGATTGTGTCCCAAATCCGCGATCGGGAGTTGACTCGAGCCTCTACGCCTTCCTGTGGACTACCGGCTCTGGACTGGGAGCAGGTTCGAAAAACCGATCTTTGGAAGATCGCGCAGAGAATGCCAAAGGGGTCCTTGCTGAACGCCTCCATTCATGGCCTCATCAACGTGGATAAGCTAATCGACATCGCTCTTACCACAGCGGGGCTGCACATCTCTAGCCCTCAGCCTTTATCATCTGAGGAAGCGCGACTCAAATCCCCCGTCACCTTTCAGTATGCTTCATCTTCAACACAAAGCGTGAAGCACAGTGTCTCCATATGGTCGGCTGCCTATGTTGCTTCGGAACTTATCCCTGTTCAGCAGGCAGTCTCTTCCTTCCCGGATGGCGGAGAGATCGGGTTCCGCGAATGGCTAAAGAAGCGATGCACCCTTGGAGACGAGCAGTCGAGCGACGCTTGCCGTGGTTCACCGATCATTGACTCGCTGCTGAGTTATGAGCCCATTCTGCGTTCCTGCCTGAGAGACGTCTTCGCCCATCTGGCAGCGGACGGGGTCGACTATGCCGAATTCAGGCATACTTTCGCTCATGTCTATCGACGAGAAGGAACCGACGCGCCCGACGCAGATCAAAGCGAATGGTGCCATGTGTTTCACCAAGAATTACGGCGTTTCCAGAGCACGGACGAAGGGCGCGACTTCTACGGAGCGCGTATCATATGGACTACCAGTCGTTCATTGTCGAACAGGGAGATCGTGGAGAACATGCAAACCTGTCTCTTCGCAAAGTATGACTACCCGGAGGTTATCTGTGGGTTCGATATCTCGGGGACAGCGAGGCCGCTGTCGGACCTCGTGCCTCTACTGTTCTGGTTCCGCAAAGAGTGCATGGACGCAGGACTGGAGATCCCTTTCTTCTTCCACGCTGGCGAGTCGGCGCGTGACGAGGCGCGTGCCGACCAGGACTTGTACGATGCGATTCTGCTGGGGACGCGGAGGATCTGCGACGGATCGACACTCTACAAGCACCCGTTGCTGACCGAGTCGGTCAAGGAGAAGAAGATCTTGGTCGAGTACAATCACAATCCGACCTTCAGCCGGAGCGAGCACGTTCTTCCGGCCCTGCTGTCGCGGGGTGTCTCGGTCGCTCTGTGTGGCAATCATCTGTCTGCTGGTTTCGACGGGCGTGGTGCAGAAGGGTTCACACAGGTAATCTGGAGGGTGCTTCTCGGTGATGATGACCACGCCGATCTTGCAGGACTGGCAATGCTGGTGGAGAACTCGATTCGGTGGAGCTCCTACGACGATCAGCCGACGTGTGAATGGCTTTCTGAGATTGGGGAAGGTATCCTGGGTGAGAAGGTCAAGGCACGCCGTTTGCAGGAATGGTGGGCGAGGTTTGAGCAGTTTTGCGAGTGGGTTACAGTCACATTTGCGGAGGAAGGCAGTGATGGATAATTGATGAATCTTGTATCATTGGGCCACGATTATATTCCTTGCTCAATTGTATCACGTAATGCTATTATATGAAATGGTTGATTCTAGATTGACTATCAACCTACACTACCTAGTACCTTCCGCCGGGTGAGGCCTTTGCCCCTCCACAGGTCGGAGCACATACCTGGACATCCCCTCCCAGATCTGGGAAGCATCAGTCACGCCATCCGGCACATCCAAAACAAGAAGTTCAACACGACCGGGTACAACAAGATCTGGGTCCAGTAACTCGATTGGAGTTCCGAATAGCAGGCCCCCGGCCTCCTCAGAAACAGTAATCAAAGGTTCCGGGTCAGATTTCTCGAACTCTAAAAGCAGGTCTGCCGCCTCCTCGAACCCCTGCTCCCTTGCCATATCGAAGTCTGTCAGTCCGCGTGAGCCCCGCTGTCAAGCAACAGGCGCAGGATCCCCAGACGCTTCCACTTGACAGCAAAACCAACCGGGGTATACCCATCCATCTGGGGGCTGCGATCCGTGCTCTCCCAGATACACCCCAGCCTCGTAGAAGCACCGTGGTCAAGCAGCATCTTCACTATATCATAGTGACCGGCCCAAATCGCCACGCAAAGGGCGCCTTTACCATAGAGCCGGAGATCCAGGCCATAATCCAGCAGAACCTGGAGCATGGCAATGTTATTCGTGTCCGCGATATAGCATATGCCATGGTCCCGGTGCGGCATTCCAGCCCTGCTGCAGGAAAAGCTTTACGAGGTGCAACTGATCGCCACAGATCGCTGCTCAATCGGACACGGCCGGCGACGGTACGGGCCAGGGATTGCGCCCTGCTCCACCAGGCGGGGCACAATGGTGTAATACTCGGCCTCGAGGGCCACGTTGAGCGCTGAAGGCCACGTGTCTGGTGTCGTCGGAGACGGCCAGTCCCTGTAGGTGCGCGAATCGAACGGGGCACGCCGCTGGCCCACCAGTAGATCAACCAGCGGGCCGTCGTGGGCTCGGAGGGCCCAGTGGAGGAGCGTCCGCAGTTGATCTAGGCTGGCGGCTTGGTTCGGCCGGTTCTCTTCGAGCATGAGCTGGAGAGCCGCGGTGTGGCTTCCCTGCGCTGCTTCTAATAGGGGATTCTCGGGCGGGAAGAAGATCCATTGCTGGCCGACGCTGTCCTCCCAGATCTCTTCCTGGCGTGACCAGGTGACGATGCTGGCGCCGGCGGCTAGTAGCTTGGCTATACGTGAGAGGTTTCCCTTCTGCGCGGCCCAGAGTAAGGCCGTGCTTCCGTGGTGCTGGACGTTATGGGCGCAGAGATGGCTATGTAGTGCTCGGTAGCAGCGCGCGTTGACTTGGGCTAGATGGTAGATGTCTGGTTGAGTGGCCAACTGCTGGGCCACGAGCAGAAGGAGCTCGTCTGGTAGGCGGCTGAAGGAGGTCATGAAGTATGGTGTGAGTGGGGTTGACTTGCTAGGTGGTGCTGACAGTAGACTGGAAGAAGGATTGATAGTTGGTGGGCTAGCATAGTCAATGATAGTTAGGGGCAATGGGGTGGATTCCAAGTTGCAACTAGCTTCTTTAAATGTCCATGGCAATTTGCGTATCTAGTTGATGAAAGGATATATGCCCCTGCACAGATCTAGGGCCTGGAACCATTTCATCTAATGCCCCTGGTAGAAGCGCTCCACCCCGCCGGGCCGAGCCTGCCAGGATCATTGATACAAACATAGGAGGCGCGCCAGAACCGGGCTTTTTTGTAAGGTTGCTAGTGCTCAGCTCAGCTGGGAGCTTCACTTTCCCATTCCGCCCTCTAAGATCTTCTACCACAGCTGAAACATCATATTGATAGCCGGATGATAGTGACCGTGTCTTCTTCGCCTCCCTACGCGATTGTCTACCTGAATCCAAGAAGAAGGAGCTGCACTTCCTAAGGAGGGTCTGATTGATGCAACCTTCAAAACAAGCGCCTCTGCTGTCTATCCGGATAGTAGTTACGACAAAAAAGACTCTACTACAGGACCATTAGAGACTACATCCTTTAATAATCTAGCCCACCTCACATTCCGTAATAAGTATGGGATTAAGGTTGACTACATGCCCAGTAGCGACTACAGCGAGGTTCTACTAGATTCCAGTCCCTTCCAATGTTCTTAAGAAGTGGTATTTGGATCTTTAAGGTCGACGCGCGAGCTGGAGATGTAAATAATACGTGCCTGTTTGCTATGAAACTGACACAATAGTTAGAGGGGCGACTAGATTAGAAGATTTGGAAGCCGCGGGAAGGCCTTTTGATTCAGTAGTATGTCAGCGATTGGGCGTGTCAGTTGCAGGATTTATTCAAGAGAGTCAGGGTCTTCTTCCATTGGACGTGACATTCGCGTGTAATTGCTAAATATGCACGTACAGCGGAAACGGTCCCTAGGACTACTTGGACCGTTAGATTCATCCTCGGTTGGTCTATAGCCCGATAAATTGAAACTACAATTAAATATTTTAGTGTCTTTTCAGCAGGAGGAGTTGCGGCAGAACAGGGCTGTGTTTTGCTGTGTAGACATAGACCAAACAGTTGATGATGATGATGATGATGATGATGATGTTCTATATGCTGGCCCCTCGCCGTGGCGATATGCAGGGATCCACTATCTACACTCTCTATGACAGTACGGAGTACATCCTTTAAACATGGACCATCACTTTCCTGACAAATTTAGAGCCTCGAGGCCTGTGTTGGCCGGTGCCTGGGTTTCGAAGTTGTGTTCTGCGATGGGTCAACCTCCTAGCTGGACTCGATAATAATCATTAAAGCTTCTGATGACCAGTTGGGAATTCCAACCTCAGGCAACGACTGGATTGTGGGTTTTGTCGTGCCTTGAGATTCACTATTGCCGCAGTTCACTGGCTGTGGTAGTCATAACTTTCCCCTCTGGACTTAAAAACTCATAAATTTAAATGTATCATCATCTTCAAGAACAACAAGAAAATAAACCAACGTAGGTGTGAGTTGTCATGATGTATGTGGTTTGGGTTAGGTAGTTTGTTGGCTAGCCCAAGCTTCTCCGCCTGACTATCGATTGCGGTCGATCATCCACAATCCATCCTTATCTTTCCTTCTCCTCTATTCCGTACTCCAACTCAAGTGACTGGCTCCAGTCACTCCACCTACCAACGGGACTTAGCGTCTCTTCCGCCCCATTTCCCCCCGAACGTCATTCTCCCGGCCTCGAAGCAATCCGCATCATCTCCCGAACTTACGTGCTCGTGCTGCTGCGACTGCTGTTGTGGTCCTTTTGCTTCTTACTTTCTGCTCCCTGCTCCCTGCTGCCTGCTTCCTGCTGCCTTACGGCTGCTTGCTTCTTCTTGAGCCCCAGGCATCTTTCACCCATCCCCCTTTCCCTTCCCCCTTCCTATTGCCTTGTTCTGTTTTTGCTCAGATGACTGTTGTGATCCTCAAATGAGCCCCCCGCCGGCTCCCTCCGCCCGAAAATGGCCTACTTCTTGCCTTCCTTTTTCCAGAAGCGATTGCTCCGTTATGCTTTATCTCGCCTGGAGCTAGTCGATACTGAGGCTCTGGACTTGGATAGTCTAGGGATTCGATGGGGACAACGCAGTACCGTCGAACTGCGGGATATCGGCTTGAGGCTCGATGTAAGTGTAACGGTCTTTCAAACGGCCGTCCAACTGCTCCGGTCCGCCTGTGTCTCAAATTCTCAAATCCGACATTTGACATTCTTCATCGCTCATTTCCACTAACCTTTTCTTTTTCCCAACTTCGTTTAGAAACTAGCTGCCCTACTACATCTTCCTGCCTCAAGCAAGCTCCTAAGCGCCCGTGTCCGATACCTGAAGATCACCGTCCCCGCGGACATCTACAGTAGCGGTATAATATGTCAAGCCAGCGGCATCAATGTACATCTGAGACTACTCTCGCAGGAAGCATGTCCTTCTGGGCAAGGGGACAGGGCCCCTGACTCACCCCACACCTCTAGCCCGGACGCATTCATTCCCAACCCTGCCGATCTCGCACAGTCGTTCCTCGAAGCTGAACCCAAGGAGGAAAAGGATGAATTACAAGCGGCCATCTCCTCTAGGTCCCAGGTTCTGCATCGCACATCGGCGTCGATCAGCGATGATGAAGAGGAACTGGGTCTCGGCAACGAGACTGTGTCCTTGCCCAGCTTTGTTGCCGCATTTCTCAAAGGTGTCGTAGATCGCCTGCAGGTTCAGGTGGATGACATATCCGTGCGAGTCGATGTGGAGATGAAGCAAGATGGGTCTATTAAGAGGCAGCCAGAGGATAGGCCCGATCTGATTACTGCATTGCTGAGAGTTGGTCAAGTGAAGGTGGACGCCGTCTCCGCGCCTCCTGTCACAGATGGAGATCGATCGCATAAAGGAAGACGATTGATCTCGCTCTCTGACATTAGTGTTGCGTTGATATCGGAGCCAGTTGTCTTCGCCAACTACGCACGATTCGCCGCTCCTGCCTCCCCCTCGACCCTTGTCCAGGCGATGACAAGTCAGCCTCCGAGCCGAGTCTCTTCCCCTGCCCCTGGACCCTCCTCGGGGAGCTCCACTCTCGAAATGACCAGATCAACTATACTTGAGCCATCGACTGGGCTTGTGGATTCTCAACGGTTTGACCGAAGTGCGCCCGAATTGGAAGGATCCGTGTACACCTATGATGGGAGGTTTTCAGATGCCGACACGGAAGAGGGAGAGACCCGGAGTTATGGTTACTTGGAGGAGTCGCAAGACTTCGCTGATGATGACAAGCTGCTGGACAACCCTGCCTACCTTGATTCTGTTATCAACTCTCAGATTCAAGACGACGAATTAGATGCACTGGAAAACCTGCCAATAGGAACTAGTCATTCGGCTGCAAGCAGTGGGCTTGTTCCGCGGCCGCTACAGTTACCCGCACCCGGGACAACAGAACCAGCTCACGACACACCAAGTGCCATGATTCTTGCACCGAGGCCACAAATGCCAGGAGTACATGAGCTTGCGCGTTCTCCAGATCCTAGCGCGCCCCAAACGCGATCCACTCTACCTGCCCTCATCACGGAACATGATCAAACTCCTGAGCCATTCCCACATCTTCAGCCATCACTACCTACATCCGCGCCACCTTCGGAGACCGACAGTTCGAGCTCAACATCTGGGTCTTTCCATCAAGGCGATCTCAGTGAATCTCGGCTCTTCTCTCACGACGAGGCACAAAGCATGTACATGAGTGCCATTAGTCATGGTTCTACATCGCGAAGCTTCAGGCCGAACATGCCCGGTGCTTGGGATTCCTCTGAATCTCAGGTCATGAGGGAGTCCGTTGCAAAGAACGCAATTTCGGGTAGCTCAGAGGGTGGACATGAGCACGACGACCATGACGGGACTTCTGTATCAACACCGAAACTCACACCTCAGTCTGAGCCAGATTTATCTCAATCACAGTCAACTGAGCAACAGCAACCAGACAATGACTCTCAGTTTGATCCGAAAGAGAGACCATCGGTTCGGGTCTCAACTGAAGAACATAAGTCAGCTGACGTCGCGAGGAAGTTTTTCAGTATTGATAGGATCCAGATTTCGATTCCATCTATCGATTCTAACCAGGGGGATAATGAGGCCGAATCCACAAGACCACATCGACATGCCATGAATGGCAACTTGAAAGAATCGGCAGTTAACCTGCAGGACTCTCTAGCCGAGGACAGCTTATTAAACTCGTTGATGCGATCTCGTGGTGATTCGAACACGGCTGTTCCTCCTCTCAATGATGCCAAAGATGTGAATCAGCATGAACATAAATTGGGAGATCACATTGGTTTGGAGGTATTGTCTGCAGAAATTCAATTTGACATCGCAATCGGTTGGCTTGTTGTCAAGGTCGGACAAAGAATCCTTAGTGCCTTCGCTGGTCCGGCTGATGACACGACACGAGAGCATCGTCCGCCACAGGAATCACAGGTAGCGCAGGTCTTTCGAGTCTCCCTTGATAGCTTCGCGATCAAATTCGTCGACCACGTCCCAGGGCACGCATATCCTCCTGACAATGACTCGGCGTTCATTGCCCAGAATCAGGAAGAGATTCTGCTCCAAGCGGTGGTCTCGGGCTTCAATGCTAATTTCGCTGTGAACAGTGATACTACTACGCTACACCTGGATGTGGCCAAGTTCATGGTGGGATTCGCACATGAGGAACTGATTTCTTTCAGCGAAGAACTCAAAATGCGCGAATCCACTAGGGATGTCACTTCATCAAGCCAAGGTGACATCTCATTGAAGGTTCGGATGACTTCGAAAGCGACAACGGTTGAGCTGTTGACGCTTCCCTTACAACTTAATCTCAATATCCAGCGCCTGGAAGAGGCCATAGGGTGGGTAGGTGGTCTGAGCACCATTTTGGAACTTGGAAGCTCCATTTCATCTAGTTCTTCGAGCAAGGGACCGAGCAAGGACACACCGAAGCGTCCTCGCGGAGTGCACTTTGAAAGCGGCCCTCCCCCGGCGACTGCACAGTCACCTGGAACAGTACCAGTCAAGGTGAATGCTCGAATTGGTGGCATTGCGCTGAACATCATCGGGGAAAGTCACTACATCAAGCTCAGAACAACGGCAGTAAAGGTTGTCAGTAGATCCGAGGGATTGGGAATCCAGATTGACAAGGCGAAACTTAGCGGGCCATGGCCTCTCGAATTTAACCGCGAGGCGCCCGCTTCTGTGAGTTTGAATGATATCAGATTTGAGTTCCTATTCGCTCCAAAAGAGCGTGACTTGGATCGGCTTCTCGCGTTGATCACGCCTTCGAAAGATAAATATGATGAAGATGACGATATCATGCTGGACACGCTATTCCGCCAGCGTAATCAGGGATCTGTTCTCCGTGTCACAGTTGGCCGGACGCAGGCCGTCGTATCTCGAACCGCTGATTTGGAATCTCTTATGCAGCTTGCGGACGAGATAAGTCGACTGTCGAATGTGGCCAAATACTTGCCTGAAGACGATCGACCCGGAGTTCTGACTCTGATCTTACTGCGTGAGTTTGAGGTTCAAACATACCTTGGTGGAAAGGTAGGCGTCGTTCGAGCTAGGCTCCAGGATGCCGAAGCAGCATACATCAGTCTTCCGTCCCTTGTGGCTGCTCAAATCGGTCACATACAAGTTGCGAGGAACGAAGATGAGGAGCTCATCGGCGATGCACTTCCTGGAGCAGAGGGATACTTCTCAAATGACACAACAATGCCGGTCCTCATGGTCCGTTTCATTGCGGATGAGATGGATCCTACGATCAAGGTCAAGCTACATGGTCTCCGTGCAGAATACTCGCTTCCTTCCATCATCGCATTCCTTGGGCTTGGAGATGAGCTGACAACTGGCGATGTCGCTGCGAACATGGCAAACTCAATCGCCAATCTTCCTGAGTTTCAGCCAGCGCAACTGGAAGCGTCAAATCAGGGGTCAAGCCAGGACACTCCCACAAAACCTTCGAAATTGACGGTTGATCTTCGAGACTGTGTTCTGGGCCTCAATCCTCGCGGCACTCCTGCGAAAGGTCTCATTGTCCTCACGAACGCTAAATTCTCTGGTACCATGCATGATGTTGTCTCCTCAGAGGCCATTTTGGACCTTCGTAAAGCGTCAATCTTGGTCATTGACGATGTCAAGAACGTGGATCTTGCAAATAATCTGCACCAACGAAACCTGAACTCTCCCCAAAGCGCCCAGATCCAGACCTTCATTGACAAGGGCTATGTTTCTATTTGCACTGTATCTTCGGCCACAGCTACTGTGAAGATTGTGCGCCTGAGTGAAGACGGGGAGAAGTCTCTTGATGTGGAGCTCAAAGACGACTTGCTCATCCTGGAAACCTGCGCTGATTCCACGCAGACTCTTATCAGTATCTTAAATGGGCTGCAGCCGCCCACTCCCCCAAGCGTGGTTACGAAATATCGAACCGAGGTTCTTCCAATCCAAGACATGCTAGCATCTTTCACTGGGGACGCCTTTGTGACTGACCAATTGGAAGATGCTACTGCCACCGGCCCTGATTCTTTGGAACAAACACAAGACACGGGGGAAATATTGGATGATGAGATCGAATATGTGAGCGTAGGCTCCGAACAGAGTTCTCTGCCTGGGGCCGGCTTGGCAACGGGCTCGAGCGAGCTGCTTGACAGTTTCCACTCGCAGTATCATGTCTCGGCAAGCGTCTCTGATCTTGACTTTCGTGACGACCACTTCGCGCAGAAGTCTGCTGTTGGGGGCACAGCGCATAGGTGGGATTCAACGCAGAATACATATGGCCTCTCAGACGACTCGAAGCTCCAAAAGAGTCCCTTGAGAGTGAGAGTACGTGACGCTCATGTCATTTGGAATCTGTTTGATGGCTATGACTGGCAACGAACAAGGGATACGATCTCGAAGGCGGTAAAAGAGGTTGAAAGAAAGGCCACCGAGCGCCGTGCCCGCACCGGCAGTCGAGCTTCCCCTAGCTTTGATGAGGAAGAGGAATCCGTTATCGGAGACTGCCTTTTCAACTCAATTTACATTGGGATTCCCGCTAACAAAGATCCTCGAGAGATTCGCAACGATATCAATCGCAACATCGATGACCTTGTCAGTGAAACAGGAAGCTATGCGACCACTACAACTGTCACTGGAGCGACTGTGCGACAAAGTCAATCGCCTTCGTTACGGGGAAAGAAACTACGGTTGTCCCGAAGCAAGTACCACAAAATGACCTTTGAGCTGAAAGGGATTTGCGCAGATCTAGTCGTGTTTCCGCCTGGCCTGGATGAAACACAAAGCTCCTTGGATGTTCGGGTGGACGATGTGGAAATTTTCGACCATGTACCTACCTCGACATGGAAGAAATTCGCAACCTATATGCATGAAGCCGGCGAAAAGGAGAGCGGAACGAGCATGTTGCATCTCGAGATCTTGACGGTCCGGCCTGTGCCCGAACTTGCTGCTTCTGAGATTGTGCTCAAGGCGACCTTGCTTCCTCTCCGATTGCACGTTGACCAGGACGCTTTGGACTTCATTTGCCGATTCTTTGAGTTCAGGGATGACACTGCACCGACGCCGACCGCTCCAAGCGAAGTCCCCTTCCTGCAACGAGCTGAAATCAATGCTGTGCCAGTGAAACTAGACTTCAAGCCCAAGCGGGTGGATTATGCTGGTCTTCGATCGGGTCGTACTACCGAGTTCATGAACTTCTTTGTGCTGGACGGCGCAGATATGGTGATGCGGCATGTCATCATTTACGGTGTTTCTGGTTTCGATAAATTGGGCCAGACACTCAATGACATCTGGATGCCCGATATCAAGAGTAATCAGCTACCAGGGGTTCTGGCTGGTCTGGCCCCCATCAGGTCACTGGTTAACGTAGGTGGAGGCGTGAAGGACTTGGTTATGGTGCCCATGCGCGAATACAAGAAGGACGGCCGTATTGTTCGGAGTATCCAGAAAGGCGCCTTGGCGTTTGCTAAGACCACCTCTCATGAACTGATCAAACTGGGCGCCAAGCTTGCGATTGGAACCCAAACGGTGTTGCAAGGTGCCGAGGATCTGTTGTCCAGCCCTAATGCACCGACTGTGGGCCAAGAAGATGATTTCGGTGACGACGAAGATGCCAAGAAGATCTCGCTGTATGCCGACCAACCACTCGGAGTTGCTCAGGGTCTCCGAGGCGGATTCAGAGGATTAGAGCGTGATCTGTTGACGGCACGGGATGCCATTGTCGCGGTTCCTGGCGAGGTGCTGGAGAGCGGAAGTGCCAAGGCTGCTGCCAAAGCAGTGATGAAGCGTGCGCCGACGGTTATTCTCCGTCCTGCGATCGGTGTGACCAAGGCTGTGGGACAGACCTTGCTAGGTGCCGGCAACACCCTCGATCCTAGCAATCGCCGCAAGATGGAAGACGTAAGTTTGGACTTGATTACTGGACATCTTGGACTGTCTTTGCTGACCCACCACCTTTGCAGAAATACAAACGCCATTGAAACGACTTTCACGTGATATTCCGACGAGTTGATTGATATCTTGGATGCTTGATACCACGATCTGACGGCAGCCAGAGTTCCACTATTCGAGCATGTCTCTTTTTCCCTCTTCAATACTCAGGTCATACCTGAAAGCAGCTGCAACTAGTACATATAATCTCAACACGACCACTAGTGGCAAGATCTTGATGAGCTGTAGGCAGGTTGTACCCGGAGCTTTAGACGCGGTTGCAAGGATTTGTCCTCATATTTTGGTTTTGGTTTTTTTCCCCCTTTCCCTTATGACAGTCATGACACATGATACTCCAATTTAGCTTTCTGTCCTCCTTCTTCATGTCAAATATTTGCTTTCCGTGGATCGAAGAAGAAGCATGAGACGGTGTTAGGATCTCTTTTTTTTTGCTCTCTCTTTCTCCTCTCTTTCTTTTTTCCCTTCGTTGTTATTATTTCCATTGAAATTGGCGACAATTTTTTGGGGTGCCGAAGGACTGGTAGACTGGTTGTAGAAATGCGAAGCTATTTAGGGGACACACTTTGGTCCTTTTGCTTTCTCTTCCTCCGATTGATAAGAATGGCTGTACAGGAATCTACTTACCTTGATTTAACGTTACATGGCTTTACGTACGTAAGGTCCTGCAATAGCCGTTCATCTTCGAAGAGTGAGCATGTACATGTACCATACTATAAGGTAGTGGATCTCATCGGCCACTCTAGCCTAGCCAGTCACCATCCTACGCAGCGGGAATGGGTTGGCGCGAGAAAAGCAGCGAATGAACACCGGCCACGCCATAGCCGTGCACAGAGCTTACATTTACCTTTATACTAAGGCACGAAACTCCCTCCCATCCAGTCCCTTGGGCTCCGTGCCTGAAGTTCTTGTTCCTGTTCCCTGTTCACTGTTCACCATTGGGGTGGAAAGGGTTTAGGTCGTGGTGGAGGAGCGGGGGGGGGAGGGGGGATGCAGACATGATCCGGATATGCAAGAAGATGGGCATGTGGGCGGGCACATAGTCACGATCGTCCAAGTAGACGAAGGAGGAATGGAGGCAATCCACACCCCCGTATGTACAGTACAGTAGGTACCATCAGTGTGGTACTTCCGTGGATTGTGCCTGAGGGGGGGAAGAGGAGTTCGTCACGGGAGCTGATAACATTCATTCCTGAAACTGAACTAAACTCTTTAGGCAGGCAGATAGATCTCTCCGGTTCAGCTGGCTGGCTGGCTGCCTGGCTGCCTGACTGCCTGCCTTGTCGGAACGAGAGATGCTCATTCACTCACTCGACTTTGGGGATTCCTTGGGCGTGCTATGGGATGAGATGGGGTTGAGTGGATGGGGCGCGGATGGTTTTTGTTTAGTATGTACGGGGGATAAGTGTGTGTTCGTGTGTAGGCATAGTTGTGCGGAATGCCTTACAGGTTACGAGTAGGTAGGTAGGTAGATAGGTAGGACTCGCTAATCGTTGAATTGGAAGAAAGCGGGGTTTTGTGGAATGTGGCGAAGATGGAATTGGGAAAGGTACTGAGTTAGGTCAGTTGAATTGGTGTGCGATTGAAGTGCGGTTCAAGTCTATGGTGGTGGATTTGAGAGCCTTTTGGAATTAGAGACGAAGATTGGGAACAGGTGTGGTCGTGGTGGTGTACATCATGGATAGTAACTAAGGTACGGAGTACAGTTAGTTACAACCTCGTAAATACTCTATGTTGTTAGTCTTGGCTTGTGTGCGAGGAGTTCTTCTGACGGAGAGATTAAGATTCAAGGCCGAAGAGACGGTCAGCACAAAGCAAAGCGAAGCAAAGCAAAGAGACAGGTCATTGCCATTCACTGCAGTGGATTGCCACAGCCACATCTGATGTGTGTGATTGGATGTATAGGATTTGTAGGCGACATGAAACCAGTCACACTCTCCCCGATCATTGGCGGTTGGCAGAGGATGAGGCCTGCGCTGCGTGGGCAAATGAGAATTCCCCGGACTCTGTGTCTCAGTCAAGATTGAGCGACGATTGACCTGGGAATGAAAGAGGATGAATGAATACTCGGAAATGACTTTGCTGTCCCAGAGGAATTCGGTGGTGGTCTGATGTACCCGGGAGGTACCTACCTAGTACAGTACTAGGTACTGACATGTACGGTTGCTGCCCAAGTGGGATTGGCAGATGACGCCGCAACCGAAGTAAGTACAGTAGTATCTTTAGATCCTGCGTCCATTGGTCATTGGTTCCATGCACGTCAACCTGCAGTTTGACCTGGCCATGAAAAGATCCCATTATTAAGTGATCGTCTTTGCACGGCTGCAGAGAAGCAGCAGCAGCAGCAGCAGCAGCAAGCAAGCAAGCTGCTTCTTCCTTCCTTTTTTTTTTCTCTCTCCTCTATTCTTCCTTCTTCGCATCTCATCTATCTCCACTCGCTCTTGCCATTCTTTTCATCAAAACCTCTGCAACCCTGTCCTTTTCTTCATCTTTTATTAGACCATTCAGGTGCTGATAGGTAGTGCAATATGCTGATGGGCTGGTGAGAAGCAGGAGTGACTTGCTGTCTGCCCGCATATCCGATCTAGATCACTCTCCGGCACTGTTCTCGTGCAACCGTAACACTGCTTCATCGCGAACCGTTATCGGTTCATCTTGAGACATTCTGTCTCGCTTCAATCCGCGGTGCTTGTTGATATTCCGCTCATTCCGAAGGACAGCATTTGTTGCTGTTGGTGTAGGTGTTGGTGTCTTGTCCTCTTATCGTCTCAATTGCACCGACTGGTGATGTCAACCGATTGAGAAGATCTGCACTTCCTCAATGCCAGCAATCAACAGCTCTGAGTTCACATCTTCTTATCTTCTCATGTCCCGGGCAATTGTGCTTCTTTCCCATTCACCTTCTATACTTGCCCTCGCTTGATCCCGGCCTAGATCAAGGCACGAGCCTCCGATCTACCATGGCGATGGCCCTCGACGTCGGCTCTCCCTACCATGGATCTCCGCACCACCCGGATACTATACACTATATGTCGACATCGCCAGCCTCTGACCCATTGCAGTTACTCGCCTCAAACCCCGCCATATACCCAGCAGGATACGCGGGAAACCTTTCACTACACAATTACCGCAAACTACTGCCGGACAGCGATCCTTTCATCGATGGCCAGGACGGAAAACTCCTCAGACGGAAAAACGCCGCTCTGCATTTGAACCAAACCCAGCTCGATTCTGTTCCCCTAAGCACTCCCTTCTCCATGTCGTCTCCAGGGTCAAGTCCGCCGCCATTGTCGCCGTCCTACTCCCCGAGCGCGCGGAGCGACCAAGATCCGGACATGCCGCACGGGTGTGGCCGTAAGTAGACGACACCCCACTATTGCTCATTTGGTAGCGTGCTAGACTGGCTAACAAGTTGTCCAGTGTCACCAAATGTTGCTACGCCTGCGCCGTTGAGCGCGCCGTTGAGCGCGACCTTTCCCAGAGAGAATCCGCACAGGCTTCTGGTAAGGCCCTGACAAAGCCTTGCATTCCCAACTGACGTAGGTATGCGATCAGGATACATTCCGGGACAGACTCGAGAGCTATCCCGAGCCAGGCACAGATCCGGAATGTTTCACCCGCAGGCACACTAGGACCCGCTCCGACTCCATCCTATGGAGCATGAAGAAAACCACAGCGACCATTGTTGATCACGGCACGTCATTCGAGATCATTAATCCGCACGAGTCGCTGAACTTTGCCCGGATCGTGTCCTTCATCGAAGATGTCGATGCCTATTCTCTTCGGGCATCCAGCGGCCATCATCGCGAGTCGTACATCGAGGTGATTAATGAGACGGAAGTGGACCCTAGTCCTGAAAGCCAACCTGGGGATGACCACGCAAACCCGTCCTCGGAGCAGGATTCCCAGCAGGTTCACCACGAATTAGTTGGCGACTCGCCGCATCTTCCCATGCCGTCGATATCGGAGCGTCTGGAACGCGAGGACGCTGATGACATGGCCTCGAATTACTCGCGCTCGCCCGGTTGCACGCGTAAGCGACCGGCGCCGCTCAGACCACGGGCCTGGACTGACGAGAGTGACCTTGGGGAGCCGGGCTCCCCGATCCGGGAAGATGGCGATTGTCGGTCTCACGTACAATTCCCACTGCCCACCCCTTCCCCTTACTCCCTAAGCGACAGCCATCCGACCTCCTTACCCGGTCCAGCGGCGGCCTACTATGATCTCAATCTTTGGTACGGACCCCATGGGGTCGACCAGAGTCAGGGTCACCCTCACCCACTCCATTCCAATCCAACCTCTCCACATTATCTCTGCCCATCCCCATTCATCTCCCATCTGGCCTTGCCTGAGCAGCAGGAGATCCGCATCCAAAGCGGTATTACCAAAATAACCGACCGTCGTAAGAAGAACGTCAAACCGGGGAGCAGTGGGCCTCTGAAGCCCTTGAAGCGACTATATAACATGCTCCAGCGAAAGCGGCAGTGAATTTCTACCCATTCTTATTCATTCGGCCCTCCTCCCTAGTTTTTTGTGCCTAGCGTTGTTTCCTATTTGGCATTTGATACTCCCGGTCACATGCGCGAGCGCATGCCGTCATGGTTTTCTCTGAGCAAGGATTGTCTGTGTGTTCTATATCACTTTGAGCGAATTGGGCCATTAGCCTACCCCTGCCTGTCCGTTTAGATTAGGGCCTTTGACAGGACCCAGCATTGTTTTTCTTATTGACAAGGGCATATATCAAATAGAGGTTGTGTTTGCCAGCACGGTGTGTACGTTTTAAGATGGTTCACGTGCTATATATTAGCTACTACTTTGGAAAGCGAAGACGGCGCAGTGGTGTGTGAATTTTTATGATACATGAAGATGTGCGATTAAAGATATATAAAAGAAGTGCCCTATAACCGAGTTTCGAGGGTCGCACCAATATGAATGCACCAAGAGACAAAAAACAAAAAAAGAATAGAACGTCCAAGGCAAACAAGCAGACAGTCTGGGTATCTTTCTTTCGATATGCACACAATGCACAAGCAATTCCAAACCCTGAAAGAAGATAGATGGCAATAGGAACAGAGATGAAGATGAGGAGCGCACACCCGGATATAGAACAAAAAAAGTGAGTCAGAAAAGAGAAGTGAAGAAGAATGAAAAAAAAGAGGAATGGAGAAAAGGGAAGAGTCGAAGCAGGTATCGAAGCGATGAATGGTATGCACCTGGCTCAAGGATGCTGGACATATATACCCCAAGAGAAGAGATACACGTTGGTTCTCGGGAAGACAGGAGACAAGCACGACCTTATTCAACCATCGAAGCCAGCGCCGCACTGACGAGACTCTTTCGTCGCAGCCCCTGCTCGCTCTTCTTCTGCAGGTCGCGGGTGGAGCCGAGCTGATAGCTCTTCTCGATCCGATGGGATGACTGCAGCGCGCTGACGCTGCTCTTTCTCCGGGAACGCGTGTATTCCGCCAGCGACGAGGATGATGGGACGGAGGAAGTGGAGGAGATCGATTCCGTGGCCGGGCGGAACCGACTGCCCCGCGACGCCGTCAGGGCGCGTCGGCGCGGGGACGACTGCGGCGGGAGCGAGCTGGGGTGCCAGTCGTCTTCACAGGTGGAGTAGCTGTGCGAGACGGCGGTGCGCAGGGCCTCGTCCTCAGAGATCAGGGCCAGGCGGATAGCCTCGAGGTCGGTGGGGTTGCAGTACTGCAGGCGCGAGATGTGTTGGCGCTGCGCGCGCATGGTCGTATAGTTGTGTTCCTGGTCGTCTGCGTTGAGATCCATTGGGGTCGTGTCGGTCGGGGAGTTGTAGCTGTCTGAGGCGGCGGGGGCGGAGGTCGGGTTCAGGTATGGAGAGGAGGAAGACGGGGGAAACGTCGGCGATAGAGAGCCGGATGTGTGGGAATCATCGTCAAGATCCGTGTCGGGGGGTGTCAGGACGTAGCCGGGGAAGAGTTTGGGGTTGTTGCTACTGAAATGGAGATCGGAGGGGGAGGTGGGGGAGATGGGCGCATCGGGGAAGCGGTCATCGCTGGGGATTGCGCCCGCAGTGCCGGACTGGTTTTGGAGTGTGTGCTCGTGAAGTTTCTTGGTGAGGGTGCTGATGGAGAAGCGCTTCTCGTATGCGGAGAAAGGGACGGAGGTGGGCGCTTGAGCCTGGCCCCGGGAGTAGGAGGATCGCGAGCGAGATAGGGTCCGGGGGAAGCGCTGCGTTGACGAGCGTGGTGACGGACAGCGCGAGGACAAGGGAGAGATTAATCCACTGTCATGGTCGAGAGTGAGGCGCTGATATTCTTCGCTGTCCAAGGCCAAGCGGGGAGGCCGAGTGGAGGAGGGAGAGGAGAAAGAGAAGTCCTCGAACATGATGGCGACACCGCTGTGCGGGAAACGAGTGGAGGATAATCAAAAGTGGCACCGTTCTGATGTGCTGAATAGAAATAGAAGTAATTTCCTCGAGCAACCTGGGGAATTATGTGTTCCGAGACTTGATGGAGTTTAAAAGTGGTGGTAGTGGTGTTTAGTGGAGGCTCAAGTTATCGAGACATGGGGGGGAGGATATACAAATGAACAGATAGGGGGGGGGAAGAAGGCACGACGGGTCGGAAGAAGAGATCGCGCGCGCGTTTGTGCCTGGACCCGAGATTATAAGACTAGAGCAAAAGAAAAAAAAAAGTCTGGTCCCACAGTGGCCAATTTTCTTTTTCGATTCTGATTCTGGAAGAGAGGGGCGGATTGTATTTCCTTATTTTCTCGCGTAAAAGAAAAAAGTAATAGCCATCACTAAGAGGGGTCGGACGGATCCAGCGCGTAAACGTAAAGGGAGGGCCGAACCTTGGATGATGGCGTGGGGTGGAAAAAATCACAACAAGAGACACTCACAAGTGGGCCAGATAAAAAAAACAGGAATCTTGAGAACGAGAAAGGAGAGACAGATAGGGGAGACTAGAGCAGTCGAGGCCCTGGGCCTCTTCAACCTGGAGGCATATCAAAGGGCTTTATAATTAAATTGCACCCCCTTTTTTGTGATTCTTCATTAATGAAATGAATTGAATAAGTCGGGGAAAGAAAGGATGAAAGATGAAACTGACGAAGGAAGGAATCATTCCCCTTTGACCGCCTGCTGCATTCGCCATTTTGCCCCGTATCAAATTCCGGCGGCGATTTGGGCCTTTTGATCTTTTGGCCTCTGAAGAACTATCCCTCGTCAATAATACTATTATTTGATGAACACGAACTAGACTAATATCCTTTGCCTCAATATCCCTGTCATCCCAATGGCGACTCCGAAACCATAATCCCTGAGGAAATACGGAGTACAATACACATAAGTGGCATTCTCTCCGCTCTTCGCCCTTCGCCCTCTCTGACCACCCTTGCTCATAGATCTCGATCGGAATTTCGCGAGATCAGGAAAGCAAAAGCCGATCATCCCCCCCAAACCGAAACAGAGACAGGGCAGGGCGTTAAGTTCCCCCCATAGTCGCCACTGGGTGTGTATTCGAGTACTGGGTATTGAGTAGTAATCTCGAACACGGCACCGATTCCTCCGGTCCCAGTCAAAGGCCTTCGATCAACCACGCCTGTCTTGGAGTCTTGGACCCTTGTCGCCACCAGCCTTAGCTACATTGGGGTTGAAGAGGCGTCTCGGTTCCTCCCCCAAGGCTCCAAGCTAAATTACGCTCTTCGTTCCGGCACTGAACCTAGTCGGAGTTGTCCGTCCCTTTAGGTCTAGCGCATGTCAATCCATACAAGGGGCATTATTTGCTTGCAGGGAGGGGCCCGGAGAATCTCTCTTCAGCTTCTCCGTCTTCCCTTCTTTCTTTCTCGGTCCGAGGATGAATGAAGATCTGTGACTCGTGAGAAGTTAAACCTAGTCTACGGCCGTCGAAACAGTCTCGACCCTTTCTTGATTATTCCCCTGACATTTCGATCTGTCGTAAAACGGTTCCGTGACGAGTCATGCTTGCGGCTGGGCTTGGCTCTAAGTACGGAGTACTCCAATGGCAATGATTCTACGGGGGTTTGGACTACGGAGTATTTGCCGACAAAGAGCACTCACTCGCTTGTCCCGGTGCATTCACATACGTTACGGAGGATTGTTGTCGTTTGGGATCCATCACTCGCTAACGACTCTTTCTTTGTGAGTCTCCACGCACTGTGGGGGGAGGGGGGCCGGCGGAGGTGTCTGGCCGAGGTCGGCTTGTCGGAAAGAGTACTCCGTACTAACTAGTGACGGCTTCATAAGTTATATAAAGCGTAAAGAAAGCAAGTTTATTCGAGTGGAACTCGCTTTGGCCTTGTTTGACGCGTTCTGGGGATGGTTGTCTCGCCCTGTTGGATGCTCGAAATATCAAGTCCAATGTCTTTGAGCGCTGTATGTGCGCCAGAACAGTCCCCAGGCTTGGGATTTGAAAGGGAAGGTCATTCTGACCACCCTAAGGCTGGCCATCAGAAAAAAAAAGACAAGTATACGTATATGTAACTGCGTCAATGATGAGAGTTGAACGTCGGGCGTCGAGAACCCGCTGTGGGTCCATATCACGCGTACTGTACACGCGAGTCGCAACCGTATGCCTTCTGATGATGACATGCTCGTCCTTCATCGTGTTCACGGGTCGCTTTCAGAGCGTCTGTGCACGAGAGTCACTATGATTTTCAAGACAACCCATCTTTCACCACATGTTCTTGTCTACGAGCATGAAGCTGAATACTGGGAAACAGGTATAGAAATCCATGAAAGACTAGAGATGAAAGCAATAGTGATTGATTGCAAACTAATATGCCTCTATCAAAACTTCAATGTAGACTTTAAATTGCATTGCAAGTACTCCCAGCCCCCAATTGGCGTCCCGTCGCATCGATTCAGGCTAAGGAGAGATTTCTCAGTGCCGCAGATGATCGATGATGGTAGAAACCTTGCCGAGTAAGGAGTAACTGACAGACGGCTTGATGACGTTGTCGTCGTCGGTGCCAGAGCTGCCAGAGCTGTCTGTGCCATCTCTCTTCGCCTTGGTCATAGAGTGGATTGTGTTCAAGGCGTCACCGGCAGGGTTGACTCTCTCAGCTAGGTGCTCATTCTGTGTGAACCGAGCATTGATCGATGCAATATCGACGGCGTGATCAGTCTGGAACGCGGCTGTAAGCGAGGGATACCGCGATGACAATCACATGGCGTGGTCCTACCTGGTTGGCGTCACGTTGCAGTGCCACTGGACTGGCGTCCACGAGAGAGATGGTCCAGAAGGCATTCAGGAGCAGCAGAAGACCCAATAGAGAGGCGTTGGAGCGAAGGGATGGCATGGTGATGCTTGGTCAAACTCAAAAAAAAAAGAGGTGGCAATGTTTGAAGGTCTTGAGTGACAAGGATTCGTTGTTCTAGTAAAGGACGAGGGCACGATCTGCGTTGAGCTCAATGGATTCGAATGGTTTGACTTCATGAGTGGCAAAAGAAGCCATCATTTGCCCTTTTATAAACACCATTGCTGTCCGGAAACTGTAGATAGTTCGACTCAAGTTGAAGCTGAGTACTTCCTGAAGCGTTGACTATTACTCCTTTGAGGCAGGTGCAGCAGAGCAATGCACATACTCCTAAAATAACACCACGCTCGCTAAAGTTTCTTCAGGGCCGATCTTCCGAATGTGTGTTGACAGCCTTAGAACCGGAAAGGATGCGCATTGCTGAATAATGGTGGATGTGTATACTCGAGTATGCCCTGGCCGCATGCATGTCACATTCCTGCGGAAATTCAACTGCCGAGTGTATAGCCTCACGCGAGTCTAACTTTGTGCCGATGGCAGAAATAGGGCATAACTCTATTCATGGGGGACATAAAAGCAGATTGCGTCATAGGATTGGTAGTGCATTCCTGACAAAACTTCTTGAAGAGTTGCCCTCACGCTTTCAGAATGGCAGCCTCGCGTTCATCTATGAAAGAGCATCTGGAGGAATGTAGCTAGCACCGATCTGGTGGGGCAGTGTAGCACAAAGAGCAGATGACGTCTGTGACTGATTGTCAGTCACACCATTGGAGCAGCATGACAGTCTTTCCATTCGACTATACTCCAGCCTCCTTGTTTTAGCACATCGGCCATAGTCTGCGATCTTGTTAGCACAAGCGCCTGGCTTGGGGCTGTGTCTGAACCCAGCTACACTCACGGTCAAGTTGTTTCTTTGTTGCATCATCGTCTACTTGCGGATTCGATGAGCCAGTTGCAACATCTGAGTCTCAAGCATGGCATATGGCACAATGTACAGTATACTGCACACATCTCATTGGAGTGTATCGTTGCGGGTATGTTTTGTAGTTGGTGGGGAAGATGTTGATAAGCGATTTGGAGTAGAAGAGCTCCGTAGATAACTTAGCATAGATAGCGTAATGCGGCACGTCGGCAGATGCTCGGCGCGAAAGCCGCTTCCCCCGCAATCGCCTCAATCTCCCTTCCATCACCACAACTACCACCACCAACAACCATCTTCTTCTGCTCGCATTCCCATACACAACCACCATGGCATCCCTCCTCAAAAAACCATTGAAGCTTGCTCTCGTGCAACTAGCCTCGGGTAAGTCAATTCCACTTTCAAGATCCATAACCTACTTCCTAACTCCCACAACAACCAGGCGCCGATAAGGCCATGAACCTCGCCCACGCTCGCAGCAAAGTCCTGGAGGCCGCCAAAGCTGGCGCCTCTCTCATCGTCCTTCCGGAATGCTTCAACTCACCCTACGGCACCCAGTTCTTCCCTAAGTACGCTGAGACCCTGCTTCCATCGCCGCCCACCAAAGAACAATCCCCTTCCTACCATGCGCTCTCCGCCATCGCCGCCGAGGCCAAAGCCTACCTCGTGGGGGGCAGCATCCCGGAGCTGGAGCCCACCACCAACAAATACTACAACACCTCCCTGGTCTTCTCTCCCTCCGGAGCCCTGATCGGCACCCACCGCAAGACCCACCTCTTCGACATCGACATCCCCGGCAAGATCACTTTCAAGGAGAGCGAGGTCCTCAGTCCCGGCAACCAGCTGACCGTGGTCGACCTCCCGGACTACGGCAAGATCGGGCTCGCCATCTGCTACGACATCCGCTTCCCGGAGGCGGCCATGATCGCGGCCCGGAAGGGCGCCTTCTTGCTCGTGTACCCCGGCGCGTTCAATACGACCACCGGCCCGCTGCACTGGTCGCTGCTGGCTCGGGGCCGTGCCGTCGACAACCAGGTGTACACGGCCCTGTGCAGTCCGGCCAGGGACCTGGAGGCCTCGTACCATGCGTGGGGACACAGTCTGATCGTCGACCCCAGCGCGAAGGTGCTGGCCGAGACGGAGGAGAAGGAGGATATCATCTATGCGGATCTGGATGACGAGACCATCCAGAGTACGCGAAAGGGCATCCCTATCTACACCCAGCGGCGGTTTGACCTGTATCCGGATGTGAGTGCCGGGAGTGAGTAGAAATCTTCTCCACATTGAATGTTTTGGCGATAGCGGCGCTTGATTCTTTTTACACAGGCAGAATAGACGAGTGATGAATTCTCAGGCTGGCTTTGCTATGTTTCCTTCCTTTGTGTTGAATGTCTACTGACGGCGTATTCACAAGATTTAGCTTGCATACAGTAAGTCCCATGCTGTTGTAGATCCTTCAATGGAGCTGTACCGGGTGAATAGACCATTGTTTGGTCCATGGCCTTTCATCCTCATGGCCATGTATAAAATCTTTCCCTCTCCCCGCCCAGATCTTCTTCAGAACAACCATCTCGGACCTCGTCAAGGCAGTCTCGGCCTATGTGTCCTGATGGCAATCTATACGATGCTTCAGGCAGTCCCTGAACAAGTTCCCTGACAACTTATACAATGCTTGATGTCTCAAGATACATCAAATCCTCGCCAGTTCTATCTGCATATATGCACCAACGGCAAGCCACATAAGTTAGACACATAAGCCCTCAAAAGCCAAGCGCCTACTGCTTGAATTCCTGGATTCATTCCAGCGGGGCTCAGATAGCCCAACTTGCTATCTGATGTCGTGGACTAATCGGTTATTGGAGAGAAACCATATGTTTTCTTCATGGAACACCAAAGGACGGGGGACCCGCAAACTCCGAATGGGGTCTTCGTTGGCAGCATTACTCTTCTTGATATCTCACATGGTTATGACGAAGAGCCAACCCTATTGAAAATGCCCGCATAGATTGGAAGAGACCCGAGACTTTGCCTGTACTGGCCGGTCTTGCCACGCCGCACAGTTTTTGGTCATGTTGACTCAGCAAAGACACAGTCTCAATTCGATCCATGATGATTGCGTCCTCTGTTTCTCTCGGAACATATCTTCTTTGGTCTGCAGGATGGATTAGCCGAGGGTTGACTTCCTGGATCATAATCGAGATGATACCGATCCAGAGCTAGTCTCTCTGCCGGGCCTGGAAGGCTAGCAATGCCAGCCGACGAGACAAAGCTGCGCTATGGCTGCAAAGAGCACCCTGCCCCGTGGTGATATATCCATGCCACTCAAGAAGCTATAGGATAAGACGAAACCAATTTCACAGTGTCGGCTTGCATGAGGCACCCAATCATGGAAATCATATGGAAGAGCCGAAATTCACATTCGAATTCTATCCGCGCTCAACGAGTGGAGAAAAACAAGACTCTACCGAGAGGCGGGACAGATTGAGAGGGTGGCGGAATATAAGAACCTCGATACCGGCAAACAGAATCAACGAGCCTTCAACGTGATCCGCAGTCCGGGACCTCGGTGTAGTGAACAACTCGTTGAGGAGATGGTCGACCTCCAGGGAGGCAGCTCTACGGAATACAAAGACTGCTGAAGCCGAGATGCTTGGTAGGACTGATGGACTGTGACTCGCTGGACAAACTACGGACCACGCACACCTGTCTCCTGTCTAGATCCCTGGTATACCCTGGGAGGGACCGCGCAGGGAAACGACCATTCGACTATTAGTCACTCCATCCCGAACGTGGGAGAGAGCTTACACCATAGCACGATGGCAGAACAACATACAGAGTACAGGATTCAATAGACGGTCAGCGACGTGTACTGCAAAAAGCAGCCATCCTCGACAGACACCCCGAGAATCCAGATAGGGCTGATAAAATAGGGAAACTCTAAGACGTGATCCCTGTGATCATACAAAGAACTGTCTACAAACATGATCCTATTTAATCAATGATTTTCAGCTTGTGGTCTCAGATACTCCCAGAATATCACTCGCGGGTTCCGATCCTTCTCGGGCGAACAAAAGCAAGTTTAAGGCGCAGAGACTAATGGCTCTGATACACCACGAGAAGGCATACTATGCCTGAAGTCACCGATCGTCATCTGCCAGGGGGAGGTCTGAACAGAAACTAACTTATGTGTCTTTATATTCCTGCAAGCATCGCCCCCCCCCTTCCTTCAATACCTTATCGACGACCTCAAAAGAGGCGTTACAAGAGCAGTCAAAAGCAGACTAGCTACTACAATTGATCACGGTTTTACAGCTTCTCGGATGTGTATCCAGGAACCAACGCGAGTTGTAGCGGGCCTATCAGTGACACCACTTGAAGTGTCTGCACTTGCTTTTTACCTGGTGTACCATGTCATCGTTGATGTCCACGCTCAGCTGGAACAAAACCAAAAGGAGCTCAGGTTCCTAACTCTGGAGTTCACCGGTGGAGGCGAGCAAGTATCCAAAGCTCTTGGTCGGAGAAAGTCAGCCCAATGACGGGATCAGATCCAGCCGAGTCGACCCATTTTAGCAACAGCAACAGATGTTGTCCCTACTATTCGACACAGAACGCCGGAAACACCCTCAAATCTGTACACAGCTACCAGTGACTTATCAGGTAGATTAGCTCCTTCGCTGACTTCACGTACAAGCGAAGTCCGGGCACGGTTTGCAGTACCGCTCGACAATACAGAAAACATTCGATAAGGGGCTATCACTACCGACCTGGGAGTAGCTTACTCCTCCTTGCTTCGCAGTCCAGTCAGCTCTTCCCTGTTGCCTCGTGCTAAATCGGCAAATGGGAATCAGGTAGATAGAAATGGAGACTCGGGAATTGGAGCAAACCCCCCTCCCCTAAATTCGTCCAAAACAGGGCACGGGTCCAGGTTAGTTTGCTGGGGATCCACCCCCGCAATTTCATGTTGGTCCACATCTAGAAGATAGCAGATAAGCCGAGTCGGGCAGGGCATCCCGGTGCATGAGAATATGATATTCAGCGACTTGGCTGAATGGGGAAACAATGCGAGCTTTGGAGCAACAGAACGAAATGTTAACTGAACGACTTCGCCAACAGACTCCACATCCAATTACTCGCCCACAGGAATTTACAACCCATGCTCAATTCCCAAGCAATTTTGATATATACCTAAACCAACAACAATGGAGCACTGATCCACGACCAGACTGGCGTCTAGCAGCCAATGCAGTCGCTAGACACAATAATCCGTTCGATATGAACACACAGACTCTTTCGATGTTCTTAATCTGCCACCAACTGATTTTGACCTCAACGTTCAGCACTTACAAGACCGAGACGGGCAGCCAGAGTCGACAGACGGGCCGCCTAACGTTTGAGGACAAACGCTGTCAGAAGACGGCACTGTTGGGTGGTGTTGTGTTCTGCTTATACTTACCACTCAGCGGACCTCTTCTTCTTTCCTTGTATCTAGCCTAGCTTCTAGTTCCCTTAACAATCAATGAATCAATCAATTATCATATGAAGATAGGCTATCAGCTTCCACAACAAACAGGGGTTGATATCAGCCAGATCGAAGTAAGGCTGCTTACGGAGGTACTTTGTAGTGCTCATCTGTATATGAGATTCTTGGTGGATGGGGCCCTTCTACCAAGGTCATCTTGAAATCAAAGTGGCTGGCCATAGGAAGTTATTTGTCGATTGGAAAGGTGTATGTTACAAAATCAAAGAGGAAGGTAATTCAAACGTTCTTTCTTACCATCGCATGAACCCCGCTCGGTTCCGATCCGACAAGTCATTCCGCAGTCGACCACTTTTTAGCGCTTATGCTTTCGTTATCATGCTTGCATTAGCCCTAATTTCGACAGAAATATGACGAACTTGAGACCTATACTATACATTCCTGAGAAGTACGCAAGTGATAAGTACATGGTACGGGTGAAAGAAAGTATAGCTAGCTCTATTCAAACGTAAAAATCATCAACTTCGTCATGACTGAATGCATGCAATGCATGCATGCGTATGTGTATATAGGGACTGTACGCCTGCTTGCTTTTTTTTCCCCCTCAAACAGAGTTGGAATTATCGGCACAGCTCCACGCCCCGGACTCGGAGGAGTCGATGATGCCCACGATCGAGCTGTAGGTGCCCGCCACCATGAGAAACGTCCCCGACGCAATCACGAACCCGCTCCAGGCGACCATCAGGTACCACCGCGCGGTTCGGTCCTTGCGCCAGTTGTCGTAGAGCCACATGCAGCCCATGGGCTGGAAGCAAGTCACCGTCCCTAAAAGAGCACCGACGAGGGAGATCAGGGTGTTGAAGATCGGGATCCCGCTGGCGATGATGTAGGCCACCATGGTGACGGTGAAGGTCGAGCCTAGCCAGGTGATCCAGTGTCGGGCGGTGTTGGCGGTCAGATGCCGCGTGCCTCGGAGACAGCGGACGAAGATGTGCTTGCTGGAGAGCTGGCGTGGGGTTAGTGCGAGGGGACGACTCAACCGGATTTTGTTAGGAATTGGGGTCGGTGGTACTGACATGGGCACACAGAGTTCCAGAAACCAGCAAGCCTGGTAGAGCGATGCCGTAGGAGATTTTCTTGATCAGTACACCAGCGGAGCCCAGAGCTGGCGAGGCGACGTAGGAGCCGCAGTAATAGTAGACGACGATGCCGATGGTGATGTAGGTGATCGTTACGACACTTTGGCAGAGTAACAGGGACTTCGGGTAATGACGGGGCTCGCTCATCTCGGCGACAATGGAGAAGAAAGCCGGGGTGCCCGCGTACGCGAAGACCAGAGTGTTGATGGCGGAGATCGCGTCGGTGAAGCTGGGGCTGCCGACGATCTTGTAGTCGGATCTCCAGGCTCCTTCTTGCGGTGCGGCAGCCGGACGGTCTTGGATTCCCACGGCGATGGTGACGATCAAGACTGGGCATATCAGTTAGATGATTTCTGGGGTGTTGGTAGATTGCTTGACCCACCAGCGGTAAGAATGCATCCTACACCAACCCACGCCAACCAGGTGATCCGACCTAGCGTCCGGATGCTCGAGAGCAAGAACAAGATGATGGCAGCGACGGCGACGAAGACGGCCGTACACGCGCCATGGGTAGAGAGCGCATTGAGAGCGATAGAGGTGCTGAGCATCGCGGACCCTGAAGTAAATACGAAGAGGAGGCAAAAGGCCCAGCCGAACAGTTCGCGACCCCATCGGCCGAACAAGAGCTGGCCGACATCGTCGACGCCGTAAACGTGGCGGTGCCGTAGCTTGAACACACCCACTATGTAGTCGGACCAGGTGGTGATCCCGGCTATAGTACAGAGGAGGATAACTCCGGGGACGATCCCAACGGTGTCAAAGACCGAGGGAATTGAAAGCACTCCAAGACCCATCTGAGTCTTCATCATGAGAACCGAGGTTCCAAGCCATCCAACCTGGGATGGTGTCAGTAGGCCCCGGATTCGTGATTCGAGGGTTATACTCACATTCCTGTAGTTCGGTCCATCTTCCGATATCACACCGAAGACTGCATCATGCGCGACGGCGGTTTCATCCTCCACCTCGCCGATCGCTGGCTCGAGGTCGCTGCCGGGTTCATCTTTGGTGTTGGGTGGTGGCTTGGACATGTCGGGTGTTTTGTTTTTGGTAGAAGAGACCGCTAGATCAACAGCCGGTCTTAATTAAAAGAACGGAACAATAAGTCTGACTTCTGAAAGTTAAAAGTACAACGCGCAGAAGGATATTTTGGGAGAGAAAAAGATGAGTCGAAGTGGAATGACTCCTTAGAGCGGAGATTGGGGGAAAGGCACATCAAAGAACCTTAAACTAAGCCAGTTTCCATTTAGTAATGCCGGTCTCAACCATTGTACATATAACACTCCGACCTTAGTATACTTGGGGGTTTCCAATTAAAGATAAGCTTCATCTGATAGTGTTGGGGGTACAGACCCACCTACACGACGACTTCGGCTTGCCTCGAGACGATATACAGCTGAAGTTACTGCATGTGCATATAGTGGTAACAGTAGTACGACGCCAACTGAAGCCTTTTCTTCTTGCCATGTGAAGCTGTACTGTTGACAAACCAGCCATTGATACAATGATAAAGGCATTATCATACATACTGATGATCTTATCTGACTTTTCATAGTGGCATGCATCTCCACCGTAACAGGCAGGCTTCGACAACACTTCCCAATTCCGCCAAGATCTGCATCACCATCCTTGTATTGGATTGGATTAACAGTGCGTCTTGTGCCAGGCCTGACTGAGATACTGACAAGCAGGATATTCAAGCTCCGGAGTAGATTGGCATTGGGGGTGTGATGTCAATCAGCAACCGCAGACTTTCCGTCGCTCTTGCCATGACATGACACCCGCGCTGATGGAGGATCATCAGGCCTCATCTGGCGACGCCTCTGAAATCCTGAAGAGAGTGTAGGTATAAGGGCTCGACCGGTGAGAACGACGCACCACAGCTTGCACGAAGTACCACAGCAGGCCTTGTGCAGGCGCAACGGTAACTACAGTAGCAGACAGATGAGGTGGCCATGCGACCTCCGATCTCGGATCCATACGAGCCTAAGCCTATCGTGGCGGACTATGTTTGTCTGCCTCAGGCATCAGATGGATGCATTTAATGAATGAATGTTCTCCCAAGCACACCCGCCGGGCGGTACATCACGTGCCAGATGAAGGGCCAATCACCACCGCGGCTGGCGATAAGCGAGCCCGCACTGGAATTCCCACCAGCGAAAAACCGACCATCTCGAAATCTCCTCCATCCTTGACCGTCGACGACCACTACAGCCCACGACAGCCGACATCTCTGTCCCTATTCAGTGAGTTCTTGTCGCCAGCACCTGCGCCTCGCCATTCTTGCGTCCGTCTGTTCCGAAAACTAATCACATTTTTTTCTTCGTTTCCATCGCAGAAATGTCCAGCACCGTCAACAAGACCGGCAAGAAGACCCGCTCGGCCATCGCCGATGTGGTGTCCCGCGAGTACACCATCAACATGCACAAGAGAGTACGTTGAAACACCAACCACATTGCGATCCAACCTTTTCCGACAGGAACTCCGATTTCTCTATATCCCCCCTTCCCCTCAAGCGACATGCGAAACGGAATCCAACCGCAAATCGTTGTCGGAGGTCATGGACGGAGAACAAGAAAGAAGAAGACAACACAAACACACGATGGATGAAACCCACGAAGCGGCGCACAACTTCAAAATCTCTCCAAACTCTTGGCATCTGAAAAGAAACGAGGGCAAACGAGAACAAGAAGCAGCCCAAGGGTTTTCTATAAACCCATCATCATCATCGTTGTTGTTGTTAGGATTGTGTGGAGGAACAACCTCGGGGGTTCCATTTGCCAGAAAACCGAGTCATGGTGGTGAAAATCATCATTGGCTTGGTTTTCTGGGTCACCACACGCATCTCCAAAAAGAAGAATTAGTTTTATGAAGTCCACCTCAAGGCCGAATTTCGCTCGCAAACACTCGCTTTGCAAGATTTTCTTCCCACATCATTTTTCCCCATTCTTGCACACGAAAAAAAAGATGGCATTCGGGCGGAAGACTAATATTTCTTCTTTTTGGGTAAAATTAGATGCACGGTGTTAGCTTCAAGAAGCGTGCTCCCCGCGCTATCAAGGAGATCCGCGCCTTCGCTGAGCGTGCTATGGTGAGTCTATCCTATCCCCTGATCGCGCCCCGTACCAAAGTCCTCCATCTGAGGAATCTTGTACGGGCAACCCTCCGCGAAAGTATCACTAACCCCCCCGGGAACTCTAGGGCACCACCGACGTCCGCGTCGACCCCCAGCTCAACAAGAAGGTCTGGGAGGCCGGTATCAAGGGCGTCCCCTTCCGTCTCCGTGTCCGCATCTCCCGCAAGCGTAACGACGAGGAGGGCGCCAAGGAGAAGCTCTACTCCTACGTCCAGGCCGTCAACGTCAAGGAGGCCAAGGGTCTCCACACCGTCGTTGTTGATGATGAGTAAATCTTCAACGAACGACAGTGCTTGATATCCCCTCCAAATACAAAAAAACGGTCCTCATTGTATGAAACCAAAATTTCTTTCCTAGAATAATGAATGGGACAATATGATGTCGGGTGGTTTGCTGGAACCAATCTTCTTCTTTTGCTGCCTTCTCTTTTATATTGTAGTGTGATGGAATCGTAACTACTGTAATGATCAACCAGGCGGATCCTTCTGGCGTTGGAGTCGAAGGTGGTATCACTCGTGGTTCTTATGCCAGCTAGGTCGACAGAGAGCTTGTCTCTAGCATCTATGTCTCTGGCATAGAAGAATTGCAGGCATGTCAGAGCAAAGACTAAGTATTACGCTCTTCCCTATCTGTCGCTACATGATCCACCAGTCTTAAAGCCATATGCACAATGAATTACCATTTGTATTCCCATAAGATTCCATCCTAAGCACAAAATGCACCAGTGATAACGACAACCCCCCACCCCCAACCAAGGATGAATCCCACTGCACTGCGCTGCGTGTATCAAGTGTTAAGTGCAAAGCAAATCTGGCAAGAGTTCAAGAAATCAAAGTCTTCTTTCCTCTAATAATACAACGACAATTTCAGGGTGTCATGAAAAACCGATTTAAGGAAGCCAACCCTGAGAACAAAACCAGACCCCCTTATGAACAAGAGACAACCCATTTTCAGGAAGAAATGGAAACGACACAACACGTTCGAAGAAAAAAAAAGGATTCTTGCCTTTCAAATCCACAGAGACACTCGCTATGCTAGAATGCGCCTGTTTCTCTTCCTGGTTGGACAGACGAAGACAAGAAAAAAAAGACACAACGATCGCTATTCCCGATGATGCAGTTGCGGTCAACTCGAGAGATGCAGAACAGAAAAAAAGAACACTGTAAATACAAATATGCCTTGAATCCATGGGGAAGAAAAAACAGGAAGATATTTTCCCTCTCATCAAAGACAAGAAAGCATGGACAAGAAACGGTGAAATAGAGGGAAAGGTAGATATCAAGAAGTAGGACTCATGATCCGTGGAATGAGAACGGATCACGAAAGAAACCACAGTAAGGCGGCTGGAAGTATGTAAAACAAGAGAAACATCGCCAAGGAACCCCTGTTGAACTCACATTTTCAAAGCAGACCCTCTCTTAGGTTCGTAAGTCGCAGTGGTTAAAGAAACGTTTTTTGTTAGTGCGGAGACCAGGCATCCATCCCAATTCAGATAGACCAGAGTAGAGCCTGTGTTGCTCAAGATTCGCTTGTTACAAGGGGGGAATGCCTTGAACACTTGGGCAAAGAGAAAGAGTTTCAAAAACAAACCAGAGTACATTCGCTCGCACCTTACGCCGCCAGCCCGATCATGAAAAGTGTGTCCAAATACGTTTGTGTGGACACAATTCGTTCGTAGTGCCCCAATGCAAAACTAAGACTTAGTCTCCTCCATCGCCTTGCTGAGACGTTCTGCATCGTCTTTCGTCTTAACCCGGAGGGCCCACAAGACCGGCGGTCCTTCGGCTTGAGGTACCATAAACTGGACACTGTTGCCGGACGCTTTGTATGAGATGGCCTTAACCAGGTATGTGTTGAGAACGACGTTTCCGCTCGGGTCGGCTCTGACAAGAATACGACCGCGGGAGGTGGTCCGATGCTTCAAGACGCGGATGAATCCAACGCCCTGACTCTCCCAGGCGCCATCGGTTTTGTTGTGCTTCATTGCACGAGCTCGGTTCTCTAGAACAACATCTTCGTCTTCTTCACCGGCTCCAGTGCGGAGATCGGCCTGGGGTAGATTTTCAGCTGCATCTCCGTCGCCGGACTCTTCCGCTCCAGTGTCGGAAGCGACACCAGGTGTGGACTGGCGGCTAGTTGTAGCCGACGCAAGAACCGACGACCCTAGCACGGAGGGAGTCTGGAGGGACGGATTCCCAAAAGAAAAGCCAGTCGAAGGTTGGGTGCTACCAGATCCAGCCTTGTTCAGAGATGACGGGGCACCGAAGAGAGAAGAAAACGGCTTTGGGGGTTCAGCTGCCGCCGGGGTTGCAGATCCCGAAGCAGATGGGCTAGCTGCGAACTTAATCGGAGAGTCAGGCTTCCAAGTATTGTCACCGGACGGCTTCGAGAAAATGGATGGAGTAGCACCGCCAGGGCTGGAGCCAGCAGAACTGAAAATGCTGGATCCTGTGTTTGCGGTACCAAAAAGGTTGCTTGCCGCAGGCTTGAGTGCTGACTTCTCAGAGTCAGATGTGCCACCTTGTGTGGAAGAAACTGGCGTGTTAAGAGACGAGGAGAATTTCGAGGAGCCGAATAGTGTAGAAACAGGGTTCTTCTGTTCTTCATCGGCTTGACGCTTAGGTTCGGAGACACGGTCAAACAAGCTTCGGCCACCCGCTGCTGCATCCGTATTGCTGGCCGGCTTCGACTTCTGAAGGGCCTTCGCAAAGTCACCATCCTCGCTGCTGAGTGCAGGAGAATCTGCGGCGTTAGAGGCAAAGTCACTGGTCGATGTCTTCACCACGTCCTCCTGATCATCCCCTACGTCTGAAGCCGCTTCGGTGTTGTTGTCTTCGTCATCGACATTGTCGTCGACATTGTCGTCGGCTTCAGAGGGAGTAGCTGACAAATGTCCAAAGATGTTGCTGGACTTAGGTGCAGACTTTTCTTGGTTGTCAAAGACGGAAGCGCCAGAGTTGTTTGCAACAGCAACTTCTCCGGTCTTCTCGGGCTCAATAGCCTCGTCCTCAAAAACAAATCCTTTGCCAGGAACAAATTTAGCATGCTTCTTGCCTCGAGCGGCATGCTCCTCTTGCTTCTTGCGCTGTTGTTCGGCATCTTTGCGCTCCCACTCAGCTTCATCTTCCTCGTCGGAATCGAAGTCCTCTGCTTTGCGCTTAGCTTTCTCTTTCTCGGCATCCTTTTCGGATTGAGCCTTGAATTGAGCGAAGAAATTACCACCGGCTGGGGCACTGAACTTGGGGGGAGCGGGCAAGGAGCTTGTAGAGGTTCCATTTTCCTGGCTGCCCAGAGGCTTGAGGACAAAAGGATTCTTTGGTGCAGTTCCGCTGGATGCACTAGATGTTGTTGCCGCACTTGACATTGAGGATGAGAAGAGCGAGGTAGAGGTTGAACCTTGGGTGGTTGAACTCGAAAACGACAGCTGTGGCTTGGCTGGCTCAGTCGCCGGTGTCGCAGAGAACAACACAGGCTTGGCTGCTGGAGTGGATGGCTTCGAGGGGGTTTCCTTATGGGTGGAGTCCTGCTCAGACTCAGTAGTCTTTGATTTGGAGAATGACTGTGCGAAGATGTTGGCTGTGGTCGAATCGCCATTGACACGTTTGGGGGTGCCATTGACTTCGCCATCATCAATCGACCTTCTCTTCTTACTGTTGGGAGACGCATCCTGAGATGTCCCGAATGTCTTCCCAGCGCTGGGTGTGGCAGCTTGGGTGGGAACATCTGCATCGATGGGAGTACCGGATTTCACCTTCTTGGATACTACGCCATTGGGAGCATCTTCTGCGGCCTTGCGCTTGGTAGCAACAGGCATTCCAATGGTATCACGAACCCGCAGATAGAACTGCAGGATTGCATCAAAGTCTTTGCCAGATGGATCGGCATTGGCCACCTCGCGCTTGAAGCATTCATTCAAAGTGCGAAGACGATGAACCGATTCGACGTCAGCCTTAACGGCATTGTCCACAGCTCCTGCAACCTTGGGAGATTCCAGATCCTTAAAGTTGGAGGACTTGGACAACTGACTGCCTGTAGCTGGCGCGGTTGGCTTCTCTCCGTTGACCTTGAACAGACTTTGAGGTGCTGCGGCGGGAGTGGGGGCTGCCGGCTTTGGAGTAAAGACACTGGGAGTAGAGGGCGAGGTAGCTGCGGCAGGAGATGAGAAAAGGGCCGGAGGATTGGCTGGCTTCTCGGCTTGACTAGATTTGGATGTCTCTGTGGGTTTGGGGGAGAGTAGATTGCCAAAGGGATTTGCGGGTGCTGGCTTTTGCTCAGGCACCGACTCGCTCGAGGTCGCAGGCTTCGGCGCATTGAACAGATTACCGAAAGGATTTGATACTGCCGCCTTGGGCTTTTCCTGGTCTGAAGATGCTGTCGTCTTCGGCGTGAATAGGTTTCCGGTTGATGAGGGTTGAGAAGACCCAGTCGAAGGAGCTGGAGCTGCAGAGCTGGCGCCAGCATTCGAAAACAATGAGGGAGCTGTAGTCGCCGGCGAATTGAATTGAAATGTGGTCTTCGGTTTATCCGCAGTTTTCGGCTCCTGATCCTTCTTCTCTTCGGATGGCTTCTGTGTGCTGGAAGGTGCACCTGAGAAAAGGTTTGAAGATTGGAAAGGGTTTTTGAAGGGAGTGGCCGGACTAGCCGACGGCGCAGCGCCGAACAGGCCAGTGAACGGAGCGTTAGTAGCAGCAGGCGCTGTTGCTGGCTTTGAGGCTGTAGACGCGGCCGTGCTCTGAGTGGGAGTGGCGCCAAAGATAGGGGCGGAAGCAGGAGTTTGCTCGGTCGGCTTGGCTCCAAACAAAAACTTCGCTGGAGATTCGCTAGACGAGGTCGATGCGCCAGTGAAAGCGCCGCCAAAGAGTGGCTTGCTGTCACTCTTGGTGCTGTCGTCCTTGGAGGGAGCCGGTGAGCTAGGCGTTGAGCTTACATTGGTGCTAGGGAAAGAAGACTTCTGACTGGTGACTGATTTTGCATCTGGAGAGGTATGCATTGAGTCCGATCCTCCAAATGGACTCGACTGGCCAAAGACGGAGGGCTTGGCTGCACTGGATTGGCCAAATATGCCATTGGAAGGTGCAGAAGCGGTAGTGCTCTGACCGAAGATATTGGTTGTGGTAGGGGTTGCAGTTCCGTTTTGCGTAGAGGATCCAGCACTGTTGCTTGCAAAGAGACCTCCGGTGTTACTCTGTGCGCCCCCGGCTCCGAAGAGTGGGCCAGAGGGCAAGGGTTGCTGTTGCTGGGTTGCAGACTGGTTTCCAGCTGGCGGGGCGCTGAAAATAGAGCCTTGGAACCCTGAGAAGGCTGCTGGCTGCTGAGCCGACTGCTGAGTAGTACTCGCGCTGTTCATGCTTGCGAAAGGATTATTTGCTTGAGGGCCACCGAATGAGGATGAGAAACTGAAAGAAGACGATCCTGCACCACTTGGTGTGCTTGCACCGAAAGAGAACGGGGTCGAGCCACTTTGCGTGGACTGGCTGGGCGTCGAGTTCGCACCCGGAAAACTTTGGTTCTGTCCAAATGTAAATCCCGTAGATGGGGGTTGCGAGCTCGCCATTGGGGAGGATACTGTGTTGGGGTCAATGGGATTGAAGGCGCCACCAAACGTCGGGGCAGGTGCACCTGCGTTGCCCGCGGGTGTTTGGCGTCTAGAGCGCATTGGTCGAATTCTGAAAAGCGTGTCAGTCAAGGTTTACGTCTGTCAAAAACGTGTGAAGGACGATATGTGACGAATATGAGAGGAAGAAGGGCAGTGAAACATGAGATCAAGAGATGGAACGATGGGGGAGCAGGAGGGAAGAAAGAAAACACGCAAGGGAGGGAAAACACAAGGTTAATTCGACGTGTTACTCCGTCGCAGGGCACGTCGAGGCTGCAGGGAGAAATAAAATTCATGCATGAGAGGCTCCGCAAAGGTCGGTCTACATTCACTTACTTTCTGGCCGCCAGCTGCGCGGCAGTTGCCCGCTGTGGCTTTTCTTCCGGTGTGTTGTTCATGTTGAAATCGGCCATTCGATCATCAGAGCTGCCCCCTTGGCCACCCTGGGCGCTTCTTTTAGACATGTATTATCCGACTATTGCGACGTCTTCAGCTGCGATGTGGACAAAGCAGCGTTCAATGGAGCCTCTCCTTGAAAGGTTGGCTCTCATGCACGATTGACGGCAATCTGCGGGCGCGCGGTGTATTCTGAGACTGAAAGCTTGCTCTAATCCAGCGCCGGCTATCTTCGAGTGCGTTAAGCTCGAAAGGTTAGGAAGTACACCTGCAATCGTTCTGTGCGCGGCACTGCGGGTGGAGTGTACACGAGGGTTAAGAGTGTCGGTATGGGTGGTTAGAGATTCGGCGAACTTGGCAATGTCGGGCAATCGCGTGGTGTCTACTTCGAGCACTGTTTACAAATTCCTCGAAGGACTGACGGAGGCGGGTTGAAATAATGAGAGGGAGGAAGTCGCACGCTCGTTCTTGTTCCGTATCCGGGGTGATGAGGAGAGGAGCGCAGCGCGCGAAGACAAGCGAGGAGATAAGGCGGAGGAACCCGGCGGATGCGAAGAGACTAGAGGCAGAGCAACAGGCCTCACAGGCTGAGTATGGGGTATATCGATGAAAGGCGCCTTCGTTTCGATGTGCTCTGCCTGCGGGAGGGGATGGGGTTGTGGTTTTTTTAGCCTTTACTTTGCGGACTCGCGACTCTTGCGGGCAGGAAGGAAGACGCTGGCAGAAAAAATTACTGTCACGTGAGCACACGCAAGGCAATATCAGACCAGCATGACATAATAACAAGCAAGAGGTCACTCAGGTAGTGAATAGTTACACGTTGCGACCGTTGCTAGGCTGAAGGAGTCTAACACTATCAATGTACATAAGCTCCCCTGGTGCCTTGTAACTAAAATGAGTCTACTTAGGGATCTTCCACCAGGTTATTCATATTCCCTGAGGGAACTTGGAAAGAATTTCTTTGATCACCTTGTTCTCCCCAGTCAGTCCGTGTGTCATCCGCTCCCGGTAAGTTAACTAACTAGTTAACTAGACCATGTATTGTACTGTTACGTCCCCGTTACCCTGCAAGAGAAGCGCGGAAGAAAGGCATGTAAGATTACGGGGTCATGCACCCTCCCTGTTTCCATGGCAAGAACATGAACAATGCAGTGCAGCTGACAGCCAAGTGGCACGCCTCCTTCCTGGCCTTGGAATACTAGCAGGGAGATATGTCTCGCCTTTTATTCCTCAGATGCTTCCCCTTCATGTCTGACATGAGGAGTTATTTTACACCCTTTTTTCTGGATAATACCCACAAAAAAAATATGTTGTATATATCCAGCTCATGCACATTCTGTAGGTATGCAGTACCCCCTGCTCAATATGGTACACTGGCAAAGCCATAAGCAATCATTTTGATTACATCCATCGCACCCGACGTGCATGAGTCTTTTCCATTTCCACAAGGGGATTGCTGATTTCACTATCCCTGTCTGCCTCGGAAGTTGAGACACCATATCCAGAACATCCTCTACAGCAGAATCCCGGCCCTTCATTCGAGAAGGGATAACGGACTGTCGCGCTCGTCATGATAGTTATGCTGAGTATGCAAGTCCTTCTAAATTCTTAAGTTGGCCTATCAATCTTCTGCTGGAAGTAGCTATACAGGAAGGGCAGAGAAACGCGTGTAAGACGAAAAAGAATCGATCCAGAAAAACAAAAGGGTATCTATAGCTTGGCCTTGCTCTGGGCCTTCTTCAAAACAGGCTCCATCTTGGTCGCCTTCATGATGTTGCCCTTGATCTTGAGCTTACCACCCATGAATAAGCGCTGAGCATTGGCCTTGCCGCTAACAAGGGAGCCGAAGTCCTCATCAGAAAGCGAGAGAGTGACTGTCGCAACAAGATTAGCATCCCGACAGAGTGCGGTTGTACAGACCACGAGAAAAGCGAAATACTTACCGTCAGCTTTTTCACCCTGGGGGGCGGCCCCCTTTCCCACGACTCCCTTGTCCTTGAGATCTAGGTACCAACTCTCCTCTTTACCCTCGGAGTTTTTGAGGCTGAAGGAGACCACGGCCTTGGCCTTATCAATGGCGTCTTTGCGCTCGCCGGCGTCCGACTGCAGGGCAGCGTTGATCACATCGAATGCGGCGGAGGAGGGAAATGCGTCTGTAGAAGCGGCATTCGCGTTAGCCACAGTAAGACAGAAATATAATGTTTGTTGCTGGACCCAGAATTAAGCGTACCGTTCTTGAGACTCATGTTGGCGGTTGATAACAGAGATGGAAGTTAACTCTTCAAGGAATGCCAGAGGGTGCTGAAAGGACCGTAGAATTATCGAAGGAGGATCGGAGAGTTCAAAGAAGAACTGAGTGATGAGGATCAAAAGATGTATTAATAAAGTCCGACCCGGGGATTCAGAATTCAGGATTGCAGGATTCAGGCGAGCTACCCCGGAGTATTCGACGGACGGCGCATGTGAAATAATGGAGGCGGTCGCGGGGACCGGCGGTGGGCCGAGGCTGGACAATCCTGTGATTCTTCCGTCACCTGCACCTTCATTAACTGCGTACAGTACAAGGTACAGCAGTAGTGGTCCAGCACCAACTAACTGACTAAATGGAACCTCACTCTGACTAATCTGTTTTTCAGGCTCTGCAGATCGGGCAATGATTACTCGCAGTATTGTTTAATCCTTACAATCTGAGTCAAGTATCGATACTACAGCTTTCTTGCATAGTCGCCCGTTACGCAGTATGATGACTTTTATGTCCTTATTCTTTGTGAATGATGTCAGGTTTCGTCGGGTAGCTGCACCTGGCAGCACACCATGCTGCCTACAGTACTACTCTACTTCACACCGCAAGGTATCGAAAGAACACACTTGTCAATTAAGGCATAGCTGATCGGCAGCTGCACGCCTTCATCGCTGTCTTAAACTTTGGTCTTCGTGACTATAAGTTTGCGCCGTGATAATGATTCACCCTGAAGACCCTGAAGATATACTACTAATACTTTGTGCATACGTGCATAAAACCGATCCTTATTATCCGTTCACTGTTACTTCAGATCATTATGGTTAACAATTCAAAACTTGCTCTGATACAGTTCTAGAAGAAACTCATTTTGTGACTTGCTGACTTATGCTTCGTTCTGGTTCACAGTTCCTCTTTACAAGACATCTGGGGCCAGCCCACATTCCAAGAAGTGGACATTGTCCCCGTACAAGAATACAAAAAGGCAAGATCAAGACAACATTAAAATGGCAGACAGAAATGGTACCCAAGTGCTTTTTCCTTGCTTCATCGATGGCACACCACACCTTTTACACACTCCTTGCACAACTCTTTTTTCTCTCTCTCGGGAGTCAGCACCTTTCTCACTCGATATGTGGATGAAACAAGTCAATTTCTAGAGAACGGGGGGCTTACACAGACTCGAGCCTCGCTCGGACATCAAACAATGATGTCCTTCTTGCGGCGGACAGTGAGCTTTGTGGTCACTGGCGGAAGCTGGAATCGACCCCATCCTAGCGAGCTTGTCAGCACCCTTGAGCCTTGAATATGATATCAAAGCCCACTTACTATGGATCTTGGGGCGTGTCTGCATGGGCTGGATGTCATACTTGAGCAGCATCTCGGCCATGAGAACTTTGAAGATGTGGGCAAAGATCCAGCGTCCAGGACACTGGCGACGACCATGTCCGAAGACCACATAGGTGTCGCTGGTTGCAGTGATCAGGTTGTTGCGTCTCTCCTCGGTCGGGGTGTGGGGCGCATAGAAGCGGAAAGGGTTGTACTGATCCGGGGAGGGGTAGATGTCCTGGTCGCGGTGCAGGGCGTACTGCGGGATGCCGACCTTAGTACCGAATGACAGGTGAAGTCCGTTGCCAAGTTTAACACCGTTGGGAGCCACGACCTGGTGAATGCCAAGATGTCGGTTAGTATTGCCGGATGGAACAATGAATGGGGGTTCAGAGCAACACAGAATGAGAGAGTAACGGATGCTGACCTTTCGAGTAGGAGAGACGGCATTAATACCATTCAGCCGAAGGCTCTCCTTCACAGCACTCTCAAGCAAAACTGCCTTTTGAAGATCTTCAGCAGTCCAAGAACCATCCGAGGAGATGGACTGCATTTCCTCGCAAAGGAGACCAACCAGGTTCTCATCAGAATAGCTGAGAATATCCAGAAGGACACTGGTAGCTGAAACACCACTAGTGTGAACACCAGGGAAATTAATCATGAAAATGCGATATGCCAGCCACATGGTAGTGAGCTCCATAGGCCATTTGCTCCGCATACCGGCCTGGATGAGCAGGTCCAACAGGGATCCCTGGATTATATCAGCAAATGAAAACCAAAGACACACGATGGGCATCTTACTTTTGTCTTGAGGGTCTGCTTCAGAACGTCGGGGTCAGAAGCCTCCTTCTGGTCCTGAATCTTTTTCTCGATGATGGGTTTCAGATGAGCATGGAACACTCTCTCATAGTATCGGTTGACCAGTCCGACGAGAGGGCCAACGACCCTTTTGAAGGAGTTAGGACTTCTGTGAAGACATGCAATGGTGGGATAGGGCACACTTACGGATGGAGGAAAGCTGGAAAGGCTTTGATAACATTCGCACCGAAGACGATAGCATTGGAGCAGTGTGTCAGGGCCGCCAAAAGAGCCTTGTCATCACTGTTGCCAGGCCCAATTGCGAGCACGTTGATCATTCGGCCGGCAGTCTTTTCCATAAACGAATACAGAGGAACTTGCACCCAATTTTCGGCGTCTTCGCCCCAGAGCTCGGACAGGCAGGCACGCGCCTCCTCGGCCAGAGACGCGGCAACAGACGGGGTCTTCAGGGTCTCCGATAGATCCTTGCTGATAAGTTTGACATAAAAGTCGTACTTCTCCGCGAAGGCAAGGGGCCAACTTGTGTATGCAAGCTGAAAGAAATCTAGGATATGGGCCTTGAAACTGAACTCGGTCTCCTTGGCAAAGAGAATGGCGTTCGATTCCTTGATAGGAAGCAAGACCTCATCACCTTCGTTCACGCTCGGCATCACAAACGGTTTGTTGTTCTTGGAGTACTAAGAGGCGAAAGAACACAAGTCAGCCAAGGTATCACTCACATATGCTGGCCTTTATTTCAGGGTCATGGAGGAACCTTTTCATATCCATCCTTGATGAAAGCGATGGGGTTGACACCGACGAAGCGCTCAGTGGCTCGACCAAAGAATCCTTTCTTGCTCAGAATCCAGGGGATTCCTTCAGGAACAGGGGATCTTTCAAACAGCTTGGCGATGAGACAGGTGATGAAGATCACCACCCCCAGGCCGAGTATGGTGGAGGACTTGGTCTCAAGCAACATCGTGTTTGTTGTTGTTTTCACACGGACTTGAGGATCAACGAACGCAGAAGAGAGGATGTGGTGGAAGAAGAAGAAGACGAGTTCAAATGATCAAGAGAAGGACTGTTATATACCCCATACTCTGATATTTTCTTCCACGGTCACAATTTTCAGGATATCGGCATCTCTCAGTTCCGATATAACTTCTTTGTCTGAGCAGGGCTTATCAAAATTACTCTGAGACGTTCACTAGCCTCTATTCCTGGTATGGTTCTCTCATTGGCTCACAGACCACGAGTTTGGATATATGATTTTGATATCAAAACTACACAGCCAATGACAGTGCCTCGTCGCACCATGAGCCAGGGCTACCAGTGAAGGAAATTCACAGTTACCGGCCTGATGAGGGAATTTCCCAGCCACGTGGGGAAGTGGAGCTGAAAGCCCTATCTCTGGTGATATTCAGGTACGACTAAAATGTTGAGGGGAGATAAGGGAAGAACACGGTCACAGCAACAGGCCTGACACTTTTTCGTCCAATTTTGTGGGGTACTTCCAAATGCTACAAGCTCAAATATCAGTCCATGCAAACGACGGCCAAACAACTAGGAGCTACTCCTCGGGGCCGCCTCCACAATCCACACTCAAATGAACTGAACTCTACAGACAACTTGGCAGCTAGATTTAGCTCAAGCAAAAGAAATCACGGGCTCGGCTATAACACTCGAATTGGGTTGCAAATTCGTCTCCAGCAATGTACATTCTTCCGAGTCTGAAACATGACGATGCGATGCCGAAGGACACCTGAGGACGCGCTCCCGAAACCCAAACAAGTTCTTCTACACCTCGCGTACTAGTCATTGGCAAAGTTGGATGAAAATCAGATCCAGGCTTGGGCTGCGAGATTGAAACCAGACATAGTAATGCCAATCTCATATGGTCTGAAAGGTGCTGATTCTATCCTACGTTGACCCAGAGCCGCTCTCAATCTGCTATGCAGAAGAGTCGCCTGCTTGCCAAGGAGTTCATGAAAATAAGCATTGCTTGGGGTGGGCCCAGTCCTACCGAGCTTTTAATCTGTAGTGGCCGCGTTCGTCTCCCGGTAACTCATTGGCTCATTGTCTAATCGGCCTTGTTCTCACCTAAGGTAATAGCTCTACGGCAGTGTTTCTCGTCTTCATGGGGGCACCAACAGCAGGCACTGAGAACAAGATCGAGCGATGCAATCCCATTCGGCATAAGAATGACGAAGAAGACCGTGGCATATTCTTTGTTTCATAGCCGTTGAGTCAAAACGGTGACGTTTGCGCCATCTCTGTTGAGATGCGCCTAGGGAGATATGAGCCGAACCCATTCTTATGCATTGCCTATTGCGACCATGCAGCTGGACCTCAGCTACTCGAGAAGTAGAGTGCCCCCAACATCGTCTGGAACCTATATTGCCTACACCTGAAGAAGAAACGCCACCTCGAAATACCTCCCACCCAATGATTTGTCCTATGTCCTCCACGGTCAAAATCTTCGGCACGTATAGAACCGAATGCCTATGCATGGAAGCCCTTCACATTCTTCATCGTACGATTTTCGTCTTTTTCGTCTCCGATGATACAATTGAGAGCGTCTCTGAGAGATTAGTCGGGGGAAGATAATGCAGAGGGGATAGCAGAAGGAATGCTTGTGGTTGACGACAGGCTTGAAGTTGATGGTTAACTTATAGTTTGCATCTGCGCGCTAACCCCCGGATGTGGCTGGTGCTGGACTTTCTACTCACCAGCCACATCCTTCGGTGGCTGGCACTTCCTTCGATTCATGCCCCGTACAGGAGTCATGAATCATCGCATTAACAGCTCACAAGTGAGTGGATGATGAGAATATATAAAGTTGATAGATCACTTTTCTTAACACAACGGAGCCTTAGGGGGAAGAAAACCAAAAATAAAACACAACAATACAATACATAAAGGGCAACCTGAAAAGTGGAAGCAAACAAAAACAAAAAAAAACAACCCGCCAAAGATTGCCACCAGAAGAGCCAACTCGGAACCGCCAACGTCCCTTTCCCGTCAACTCAATTAATTCACTATCGTGTTATCTCCACCTCAGCTCTCTGCTTACCTTTCCCCATCAATTGAAGTCAACCCAGAACTAATCTCTGTGGTTACGGTCACTGTCTGGACCGGAATTGACCGTGCTGGAGACTATTATTCACCGCGGGGCAGGCGTCATTCTGATCGCAGGGCGTGTTGCCAAGACATCCTCACTCCTCATCCTCACAATTTTGACGCTCTCCACTCCACTTCTCCATCCAACTGCCTTACTTTAACTCGTACTACTACTTCTCTTACTTACAATCCCAGCTTAACCACTTAAAGACAGCCATCCCCCAGTCTTGTATCTTCTCTGCCTTTTACTACCTGGAATACCCTTGTTCTCTGCTTCCATCTCTGTCTCTACATCAAGCACTCTCAAAGTTGTTCCGCTGCTGCTAGCAGTTCCGCCGCCTTTGGTCGGTCGTGGTCTCGACCGGCGCTGCCCGCGCGTGTGCCGTGTCGGCTTTCTCCAGAACCATCTATCATGGCTCCACGCAACAACGATGAGGCGATCCGGGAGGTCCTAGAAGATCTTGAGCTTCAACATGTCATTCTGCAAAGTTTGGAAGAAGAATGCCCCGACGCAGAGCAAGACAGACAAGAGATCTTAGATGTCATTGAGGGCCTAGAGACGCGACTGGCGGTGCTACGCGGGGAGCCCGTCGGCAGAACCGCCAATTCATCTCCGTCCCCCACGCGGAGCTCTAGTATGTCAAGAACATATTTTGACGGCGTTCCAGCCTTCCCTCTTGACAATCCTACGTCCTCTTCGCACAGTGCTGAACGTGCTGCCCGCTCCTTCCCCGGCTCTCCTCTCAATCGAACCAGTCGCAAACGTCAACTATCCACATCCTCTATTGAGGGTGAACACGATGACGGGGACGATGACTTGGATGACCTGGAGGCGCCAATCAGGCGAGAGCAGCGGAAACGGGTTCGTCACCGCTTGAGCCCTGATTCCCGTTCAAGTCGTCGCTCGGCGGAGGACGAATCCGATGAGGGACTGGACGATGGCAATGACGAGCTGCGCAGGATGCTAGGCCTGGACAGCTTCCGTCTAATGCAGGAGGAGAACCGACGAGCAGAGCAGTGGCTCAAAGCGCAAAAGGAACAAGAACGTCGCGATGCTGAATTTGCGCGCCAGCTTGCGCAGGACGACAGTATCACGCCGCACTCGGCGTTGGCTCGGAGCCCCCCGCCTCCTACTGTTCCTAGACCCCCATTCACCGCTCCAGCTCATAGCAGGTCTGTGCCTCATGCAACCTCTGCATTGTACATTCCAGGCAGTTTTCCCGGGGGACCTCGGCCTCCAAAGCGCCTGCCACCCACTGCGCCTCATTATGATGGCTATAGAGAGTCGAAAGTTGTCACGCTACCGGACGACAGTGATGATAGTGACATCGCAGAAATCGACGGCCAGGACTTCAGACCCAATCTTCTCCGTCCCCCGCTCTCACCGAGAAAGGGCCGCCAGGTATCCAATGACCGCTTCGACACTCATTCTGCAGCATGGAGAAATGGCAAGATGGGTCCGAATGGTGCAGATGATCTTCGAAGCGCCTACTCTCCCTATCTGAATGGACTTGCAGCCGGTCCCAGTGTCTTGGGTCCACCTAGTTCTCGATTTGGGCCTAGAGTCCTCCCCAGTACCATGGCACGACTGAACTCCGGCTCTAGTATGCTCAATGATATGTCAAGCACCGTATCTCAGGCAAGCAGGATCATTTTTGGTGGGTCGGACATCTCGTTTATGGGCCCTGGCGGCTACGAATCAGCTCTGGATTACATGAAGTGAGTACGCTCTGTTGACTTCAAAGGGGGTTTGCTAATCAAGCCCATGCGCAGTGATCTCTACGGGTATGGAGAGGATCCAAAGCAGACTAAAGAGGAAATCATGAAACTCCTAGAGTCTATCAGACCCGACTCTGAAATTTCTAAGGAAAATCGCGAAGGGACCCCTGAGGCACTCAAATTTACACTCCTGGAGCATCAGAAACTTGGTCTCGCGTGGATGAAGTCGATGGAGGAAGGGGAAAATAAAGGTGGAATTCTTGCTGACGACATGGGTCTTGGAAAAACTATTCAAGCCATTGCTCTCATGGTGTCACGGCCTTCCACCAACCCTGAGCGAAAGTCTACGCTGGTTATCGCTCCTGTTGCATTGATTCATCAGTGGAAGAGAGAGATCCAGAGGATCCTCAGACCTGGCAAGCATCAGCTTTCAATTCATGTCCTACACGGCGACAAGCGGACTACGACTTTCAAAGATTTGAAGAAGTACGATGTGGTCCTGACTACTTTCGGGACTTTGGCAGCCGAGTTCAAGAAGCTAGAGAAAGCCGAGGAGATCAAGAAACATGACTCAGATCTGGGCATGGGCCTCATGAATAACTTACCTTGCTTAAGTCCTCTCTCCAAATGGTATCGGGTCATTATCGACGAAGCCCAGTGTATCAAGAACAGGAAAACCAAATCTGCCATGGCGTGCTGCACTCTTCATTCCACGTATCGGTGGTGCATGACCGGTACCCCGATGATGAATTCAGTGGATGAACTGCAGTCGCTTTTGAAGTTTCTGCGGATCGCGCCATATTCCAACCACGAGAAATTCCAACGTGTGAGTCTGGCTCGTATCGCTTCTGCTGATGACCGATGACTGACTTTGATCTCCAAGACTTTCACAAATCCCCTGAAGGGTAGTCCCGCTGGCCGCGAGAAGACAATGCAGGCATTGCAGGTTCTGCTCAAAGCAGTTCTTCTACGGCGCACCAAGACTTCCAAGATTGACGGTAAACCCATCCTACAGCTACCGCCCAAGGTGTCCGAGAGGGTGCATGCTGTCTTCAGCGAGGAAGAGGATGAGTTCTACAAAGCCCTCGAAACCCGCACTCAGCTTCAGGTCAACCGATACATTGAAGAGGGCACCATGGGGCGCAATTACTCCAGCATCCTTGTGCTGCTCCTCCGACTCCGACAGGCGTGTTGTCATCCGCATCTGATCAAAGATTTCAGCATTGAAACTCCTGTGACATCAGATGAGTTGGACCTTGTCGCAAATGCCAAAGCTCTTAGCGATGAGGTTGTCACTCGACTGAAGAACAATGACGACCTCGAATGCCCAATCTGTATTGATGCTGTTGAGAATCCGGTGATTTTCTTTCCTTGCGGTCATGGAACTTGTGCAGAATGTTTCTCAAGAATCTCAGACCCTGCAGTTGCAGTCAGAAACGGAGTCGATGGCGCCAATGAGATCAAATGCCCCAACTGCCGCGGTAAAGTGGACCCCAAGAAGATTACTGATCACATCTCGTTTAAGAAGGTACACTGCCCCGATTCGACAGAGGGGGATGAGGAGGTTCCTGAGCCAACAGATGGGACGGCGAGTGAGGATGACAGCGATGATGACAGTGATGATGATAGCCTGTCTCGGTTCATCGCCGATGACGATGAGGACTACGGTGGTAGCAGGACACGCAAATCTAAGGGCAAAAAGCCACAGAAGACCAAGAAGACCCTTGCCCAGCTCCGCAAGGACGCCCAGAAGAACCAGAAGGCTAAGCGCAAGTATCTGCGCCGTCTTGAAAAGACCTGGATCCCGAGCGCCAAGATCGAGAAGACGATGGAAATCCTCCGAGGCATCAGCACCAATGACAGCAGCGAAAAGACCATCATTTTCAGTCAATTCACATCTCTGCTTGACCTGCTCGAGATCCCCATTGCGCGTGAGGGCTGGGACTATCGGCGCTACGATGGCAGTATGAAACCTGCGGAAAGAAATGCATCTGTCATAGAATTCACGGACAATCCTGACTGCAAGGTCATGCTGGTGTCCCTCAAAGCCGGTAATTCCGGATTGAATCTGGTCGCCGCCTCACAGGTGATTATCTTCGATCCTTTCTGGAACCCTTACGTGGAGGAGCAGGCTGTGGACCGTGCTCATCGTATTGGGCAGGCACGCCCGGTGCAGATCCATCGCATCGTGGTGAAAGGCACGGTTGAGGACCGAATCCTCGAGCTTCAGGATCAGAAGCGCGAGCTTGTCGAGGGAGCGTTGGACGAGAAGGCCTCGAAGAATGTTTCCAGATTGGATACTCGGCAACTGCGCCATCTTTTCGTAAGTCGACCACCGTATATTCCTAGAGCGCGCTCATCATACTAACGGATTTTGTTTAGAATATCCATTAATGTGGCCGACACGGTCTTATTGTTCAGTCAAGATTGCAGGCGTTGACATTTCTTCTGGCGCAATCACCACCATAACGATACCCTGGGTTTTCTCGTGTGTTTCTCTTTCGCGTGCTGCTTTAATGTTTTTTCGAATTGGCGCCGCGCTCTCTCGATGACATATACATAGGTTGGAAAGTCTGCATTTAGATCGCTCTGCATCGAGGTCGGTGATTTAGTTGAATGAAGGCCATACAGTACATGCAGCAGGAACATAGCTTAAGAGCCATAGGCCAATGGAGTTTGCTTTCTTGCACCCCTTTCGATCTCGGTGAGGTTAGACTGTACCACAAACTCGTAGATCATGGTATGTCTGCGAATGGCTGATGAGCGGCAGTACTCATGATATGCATGTCATAAGTAGGACATATTATTCAAGAATCCTTTCAATTCAATCTAGCCCGACGTAGTATCTCACTCATACAGAAAGGAAATTACCTGGTGCCACCCACTCACTTAGTCCTAAACTTCCCAACGAATTTCTCCCAGCAGTACATCACCAACCATGCAATGTATGTTCCAGACTAACGTCTCCTCCTGATACACCACAAACATCCCCCAGCCCCAAGCTCCAGATCTATATTCAATGTGATAGCCACAACCCGGCCTCACAATTTTTAACGCAAAGGCAAGGTGGCCGAGTGGTCTAAGGCGCTAGTTTTAGGAATTCCTTCTTAACGGAACGAAAACCACTAGTTCGAAAGAGCATGGGTTCGAATCCCATCCTTGTCATTTTGGCTGTTGTTTTGCTGTTTTTTTTTTTGCTGGGTAAGGGCAGGGAAGGTGAATCTTGGGGCTGCGTGTATGTTCAGCAATAGGCTTGTGCTGTTTATTCATGATCTACTACTATCCCCGATGCTATGCTTTGGATTGTCGAATGCGGGCAACGTCACGTTTAATAAATATTCATAGGCATTGCATTGCACTGTACCGCACTCACTCACTCACTCACTCTATTGGAATTCGCAAGGCAGGCGGCGGTGGAGGAGAGGGGGGAGGGTGGGTTGTTTATTTGTCAATGGCCCGCGCGCTCGCCGGCGGTGTTGGCTGGCTGCTTCCAATTGTTCCTCGGCTGGATAAATGGATGGCGGACGGCTGGCTGGCTGAGGGGTAACGTTCAGGGAATCCACCATCAAGCTGGAGGCTTACTAGGTATCCCGTAACGAAGGCCCGGGTTGACTGCCCCCGTCGTTGGGTCTCAATCTCAACCCAACTGCTCTCCCAGCCTCTGGGTTGTCGGTGACGTCACTCTTTTCGGTTCGTGGTCTCCTCTTTGGGGGGGGGGGGGTCTACGCTGGATGATTACGGTAAGCCTGGTGGATTGCATGGGTTGGTTTAGTGGGTGATTGGGGTGACTGGGTATGGGTTATGGCATTGATGTGGGAATTATGCGGGAGGGTACAGTGCGGGTGGAAGATATATCTGCATTTGAGGTTATCCCTCCTGCATGTTGACAAGATCTATGCCTACGGAATGCCCTCATCTACGACCCATCGGTTTTGAAGATTTATCTGTCTGTTGTTTGCTCGAATGTCTACTCAATGATACCTCCTCAAAGCCCAAGGTAAAAAAAAATCCTGTCATACTTTTGTACCTATTATGTGCGACTTCGCGTATTTAAGAAGCTTTTGGTTTTTGCTCTCTTGCTGCTGCAGGCCCGTCATCCGTGTGGCAAAGAAGTTAAAACTTGAACTGTGTGTTGAAAGAGATAATAAGGAGTCTAGACTACTAGTGGTAAATGTTGCAAATGCATAATCATGCTCCGACCCCGTCTTCCTCGCGGCCCAATTTTGCTCCGCCTCCTGACTGCTGATCGATCGTGGCATTCGTGATTCCCAGATTTCGCAAACGGTACCGCACCCCCCGGGCGGGCGATGCCCGGGTTGCGAGCACGACCGCTATGAGAATAAATCTACCGGGGAGACCCCCGGAGCTTTATCATGGACCGCACGCTTACAAGTCGGCGTCATCCTCATCGGGCAGGGGCAGGGCAGAGGCCGCCTCCATCTCCTGCTGGTACTGTTTCATGAGATCGGGGTTGACAGCGACCTCGGGGGGAGCGAGGGCGGGAGCGGCGACGAATTCCTGGTAATCATTAGCGCGCCGTTCAGAAGTGTCGACCGGAGTAAGAAGTATAGACTCACCAGCTGGGGGTTGCCGACCAACTTGCGAGCGAGCCAGAGGAAGGGCTTCTCGAAGTTGTAGTTGGACTTGGCGGAGATGTCGTAGTACTGGAGGTTCTTCTTGCGGTGGAAGGTGATGGTCTTGGCCTTGACCTTGCGCTCCTTGACATCGACCTTGTTACCGCAGAGAACGATGGGGATACCCTCGCAGACACGGACGAGATCACCTGGGATAAGGTCAGTCATGACCCTGAGATGAGCAGCGCTCGGTGTGGAAGAACACTTACGGTGCCAGTTGGGGACGTTCTTGTAGGTGATACGGGAGGTAACGTCGAACATGATGATACCGCACTGTCCGTTGATGTAGTAACCGTCGCGGAGACCGCCGAACTTCTCCTGACCAGCAGTGTCCCATACGTCGAACTGGATGTGTCCCAAGTTCTGTTCACAGAGGTTAGTCCTGCATACCGAACAAAGACGGCGAGCCCCGGTCAAAGCGGGGTTGGCTGGCGGGGCATACGGTGTGGAATTGGAGAGGGTGCACTTCGACACCGAGGGTCGCGATGTACTTCTTCTCGAACTCGCCAGTCAAGTGGCGCTTGACGAAGGTGGTCTAGAGAGGTTTGAAGGTTAGCTATGGGCGTCTCGTATCATCGGGCTGATAGGTAATCAAGTTTTTCTGCCGGTGGTTGGAGGATGAGGATGGCCGGAACACAGAGATAAACAAGGCACCGTAGCACCACTGCATTATTCCACAGTGGACGAAAAGGGAAAAGAAGAGTCGATATATCATATATATCATATCACAAGATATCACAAGAAAGCAGAAGAAATGCAGGAGGGGTATTTGATGATACTTGCCTTTCCGGTACCACCATCACCGACAAGGACGAGCTTAAAGGTTGGTACTTGCTGATCAGCCATGGTGAAGGGTATGTGAGAAATTTAGTAAAGTAGAGGCAAAATGAGTGCGAAAATCGAGAAGTCGTCAAGCCGATGCGACAGCTGATGGGGGGTGAGAAAAGACGTTCGAAAGAACGGGAGTGGAGGAGGAACAAGAAGAGTGAGTGGGTGGGATGGTTTCTTCTACCAGTGATGGAATTTTTGCCGCGAGTCGGTCACCAAAGCCTCCACTCACGTGCCTCCTCGCCGCCTCAGGCCGCCATGCCCCGCCGTTCTTTCGATTTCTACGCCCACCGCCAATTGCCCGATTCTGCGGAATAAGTGCATACCTAGTAGTGAGAGACAATCAGGATACATAGGTAGGTAGGACAAGTAAATCAATTAGATAGGCTGTTAGAGGACAAGAATCTGTTCAACTACGCACACTGGGAAATCATACGAATACTACCAACACAACCGTTCTATATTGCTTCCTTTCGCAGTCCTCGGGAGTTTCCATCCAGTGGATGGAAACCCCCACCAGTATAAATGCTCCCTACATATGCGTTCTGTATTGCTTCCTCTCTCAATTCTCGGAACCTGAAGTTTCCATCCACTGGATGCAAAGTTGCCAAGTGCATTTTCCACCTCCCATCCTAGCTCGCTTCGATCACGAAGCACACTTGCTTCCCTCTCGTTCAGTGAAGCGAAGCTTGCACCCAGGATTTCAACTGACAATGTCAAGATAGGACCTTGTTGAACTCCCGTGCTTCGTGCTATTGACGAGAAGACCACTACTCATTATGGCAACGTCGAGAAGGAGGATTGCATTAAACTTAATCATCATAATCCGTTGTTTCCTCATGGAGACAGATTGAAACGCCACCGTAGATGCTCCCTTATAGTTGCTCAAACACAGAAGGAAAGTCATGAATCCATACCACATGCATCATGATAGGGACGAAATAAATCATGCATGGTAATACCAGTACCCATGATACACTCGCTCCTGTCATAGAGGAACTAAATGACAACCTAACAGACCTCGGCCACCCCAATCACGGCGAGGGGTGAGCGCCAGGCTGAGCTCAAGATCATTGGCCGAGGTCGTATCCTTTCTGGTGATGATGACCGCCACGGGGCGCTAATTTCAGGTTAGTCAAAGAAGCTTGGGAGACAGAAGACACAGAACAAGAAACGTACCCCCTCGTTTTGCTGGACAACCTGAGCAACTTTCGACAGACGTTCGTGGTTCAACCAGTTCACACTTCCAAAATTCCGTACAGTATCGCCAGCTTTAAGTCCGGCTTGGTCCGCAGGGCTGCCAGGAACAACACTATTGACTTTCGCAAAAGGAACTCCGGCAGCCTCGCTCCCTGCAGCGTCACTGCCGGCTGCACTGGTTGGTACAGCTTGCGTATTATTGGTATTGCCATCGGATGGTGCAGTAGCCTGCGCACGCTGCAGGCTCGCGAAATGATCATGTATCCCCTTCTCGAGAAGCGACATGACTTCTTTATGATCCGTTCGTAGTCTGATGATGCGCGCTCGGGTGGTTCGTACTATCGGAGATCTTAGCATGAGGACTGTAGACAAGGCGATCGAGACTGACTTTGGGCGACATCTATGTCATCTCGGGGGTATCCATCGAACGTCGTCAAAGAGGTGTTCATGTGAACGCCATGCTATGTGATGCATGAGTAGATTAGTACCCGGTTTATAGGCAAGAGGGAGCAGAGGAGGTATGTGATGGTGCTTACGGAGCTGAGCACGCTGCTAAGAGCTGAAAGTTCCGCTTCGATGCGTTCTTTCTCTTGCATGAGATCGACGACACCGAGCTTGGATAGATCGCGAGCAGGAGCCTCTCCGGACGTGGGTCCGGAGGCGACTGTAGGAGCATGGATGTTATTGTTGTTGTCCATGGATATTCCCATGCTATTATGGGACGGAAGATGAGTGTTCAAGGTTGGATGGATTCTCGCGACACCAGGATTGGGACAGTCGGGAAGATGACGGTGGTGGGTCTGGCCGCGGCGGGAAAATCTGGGGGAATTTCCCCTCTCGGTAAGCCGAACATCAAAATATCTGCTAAACTAGTAGTGGAATTTCTGCACTCACTGCAGCACTGTCTGCTACCATGCACAATGCACATTACATTACTTACATGATTAGACAACTCTGTAACCAATTGTCTGCCAGTATCACGACTAATAGGATGTCCTTGAACTTGCACTGCGAGAAGCTTTTAGTAACTGGTGTGACATTTATGCACTCCCAGGCATGATAATTGGGGAACACAGATTACGCTGGAGCTTCAACTAGTATTCTGGAACAGCGCCGTGCAGTGGTGCGCTCTAGGCCGCTTGAAAAAAGTGGTTTGCTAAGAACAATGGCTCTAAGTACTGTCATTGTGTCTCTCTGTCGACCGGAGGCAAAGGCATATCCCCGACACTTCCCCTCCTTACTCGCCTGCGCTGGTCGTGGCTTCCTTCCAGTGTGGCCACCGTCAGAATTGACATCCAACCAGCTACCAGTCGACTTATCTTCATACTGAACTAGAGCGAGCTAGGTTAAACTGTGTCGGTCGCCAGATATATCGCCATGGAAGAATCCAAGGACATCGCCGAGACGCCGGTGCTTGTGCTAGAGACAGCAGGACACGGAAAAAGACCAAACAATGGCAACACCGTTCCAGCAAGCTCAGACCCGGTAACAGCGTTCAAACGATGGGTGAATAGTCTGCGATCGCGGAGAGGCTTTCCTCCTGTCGGTCCCCAAAGATACGTCGAAGGATGGATGGAGATACCCCAAACCGATCCATACACCGGTTCCGAAATGCCGCTTACCCAAGAAGCTCAAGAGAAGAAGTGGGAGTCTTGGTCGAATCACTCCTCTCACCTGGAGACAGTAAAGACGACGACAATCAGCATTGCTAGTCAAAGTGTTGTGCGATCGAGGGGCACTACTCAAAGTACCACAAATCAGAGCGTCAAGTCGGACCTCCGTGAGTCGCTAGAGAGCATAAGGCCAGCCTTGAGTTCATCCATCGATGAGGACGCCCAGAATAGAGCGATCAAGAGGCGCCGTGTTTTGCGAGAGCTGATTAGCACCGAGTGTGATTACGTCTTTGGTTTGAAAGCACTTGCTGATGTATACCTTTCACTTCCATACCACCTCCCAACCTGACTCCACACGCCGTTGAGCTAACCCCGTACAGGCACTTTTTATCTTCTCCGTCAGGCCGGAGATTTACTATAATGTTCAGCAGCTTCGAGATATACACGAAGATTTCCTAGCCCAACTTCGGAAGCTGACACCGATCTCCAACCTTGCTGGAGCCGAGTTCGACAGTTTAGTCCCCCAAACAGCCCACAAGCACTTTGGCGCCTTTGATTCGAGTTTTAGAGCACTTCATTCAAGGTCTCTGAGATCGCGAAGCTTCAAAGCATCGGTAAACTCACGCCTAAGGGCCCTCGCCGCAGAGACGAAAGAGGCTTTAGAGGTTGCGCAAGCCGTAGGAAGATTGGTGAGGTCTCCCCTGTTTAATCTTTGATTCCTTCTCTAATGACGATTCTCCTCTTAGTCAAGGAACTTCATGATTTACAACCTGTTCTGCAGTAGCTATGGTTTGCTCACGTTTGATGTCGAGCTGCTTCGTTCATCTGTTCCCAATTGGCGGATCTTCGACTTGGGTATTGAGGCACTATCAAAATCCGTGGCTTCCATCGATAGACAAGCGCACGAGAAGCACAGATCTATGATCTTGGATGATCTTCTTATAAAGGTATGACTTGCTCGCTTTAGTGATTAGAATGCAGGCACTGACAACTTTATAGCCAGTACAGCGCCTGTGCAAGTACCCCCTTCTACTAGAGGAATTACTCCGCTGGACACATATTCAAGATGACCCATCCGCCCATGATGGCATTCGACAGATTCTGGAAAGTGTTCGACGGGTCGTGCAAGAAGTCAATCAAATCGTCAACAACCCCATAAACAGAGACCTGGTCTTCAAGACGAGGGAACTACAGAACATGCTGGACTTTTCAGAAGGGGTATGTCTCCATGTGTCCTTTTCAATTCCGAAAGGTTACTAAAGCGGCGTCTGTGAAACAGAACAAAACCCTTGATCTATACAAGCAGCTTGGGCCGCTGATACTTTGCGGTGTCCTGCATGTTACCTATTCCTCCCCTACAGAATCTGCCGCCGCTGGCTTCATGGTCTGCGTTCTATTTAGCAGCCACATTCTTTTTGCGAGCATGAACGACAACAATCGAAGGCTTGAAGCGCTGATGTGCCTTCACATCCCGGATCTCAAAATCGACACCTTGCATAATGGCGAAGGTGACTGGACTTTCCACCACATACTCTTCTTGGACTAATGAGTTGGTAGGCATTAGCTGTGACTGTGTGTTCTCCTGGAAGTTGGTATTCTATAACTCTGGTACGAGATATGAGCTGGTGCTCAGCGCATCGTCTGCAAGCGAGGAGAAGAAATGGACAACAGAGATACTTAAGTGTGCGGCAACGTCGACCAAAGTACAAAGAGATATTAGAGAGAGGTCAAGGCGGTTAGCATTTGTTTCCTTGGACTTGGTCCCACTGGATAGCACGGTGCTTCCTTTGTCTCGTCGACCATCGATGCAAACATTAGGCGCACCAAGACCGCCAGCGGAATACCCTATTGTAGTTATCAAGAGGACACATTGCCCGTACCTCCTAGAGGAACATAACCCAGCGGATGGCGATACAGATCGTTCTCAGGAGCTTCCAGACGAGCTCGTGACGACGGTCGTTGCTAAAAGACAAGACCGAATCCGTTTGGAACGTGTAATCTCGGCAGTCTATACACGGAATGCGCTTCCATATCCCGGCATGACTCTAGCAATGGGGGACCTTCTTTTCCGACCAGGCTCGATCATGAGGAGGAATCTTAATCGAAAACAGATATTGAGGAGACGTGCGAGCTTTGTGAACGTTAAGGCCACAAGAGCGGCTGCTGCTTCGGCCAAGAGGGAAATTCGTCCGTTGGACGGCGATTACAAGAGACTGGAAAAATGCGACGGGGAGCTTGGACTCGAGAAGCCGAGATCCAACGGACCGGTACTTGATGATCAAAAGGGCCCTTGTGTTCTACGCGATGGTAGGGAAACAGTCAAACGTGTCAGGACATTCAAAATGACAGGCACGCCCAAGTCAACACCCAGCCCTGAGACTCCTTTGACCAAGAAGAAGGACACAAGTCAGGAGCCCCCTGAGAACTCAGCTACGAAGCCATCCACAATCCGTAGGATGTTGAATTCCATGTCAACGAGGAAACCGAAAAAGAATGGACGCATGAGGGTGGGGAGTGGAGCTTCATGATGACAATGATGCAACTGATTTCCAGGGGTCACCAAGCACGGAGGGACAAGCATAGGCATGCATATCGCGGACAAACTTTTCCAAAAACTGTACTGGACGTACTCAGTACCCATGATTATTCTTGCAGTTTCCTAAGGGTTCGAGGACGTGGGGAAAGTCGACGCAGGTGTTTGATGGAGTACTTGGCGGGAGGTGGGGATAGTAATTAGCAGCGTTAGTGATCCAAAACGACCTAAATTGCTGGAACGAAGTGCGGCACGAGAATAGTAGTGATGATGATGACGATGATGCTATTTAGTGATGAGGGAATCTGATCACCTAATGAGCTGGTAGTGATTCTCCACCGAAGTTACAAGAAGGGTAAATACTGGTACTGTTGAGCGGATCAGTCGACGTAGCATGGACAAGACCGATGACGTCGGTGTTCACTTCAGCGCACGATGGCATGTTTTGACCACGTCGGTAGTATTATTTAAGGGTGGTTGTTGTCGACTTGAAGCCATTCAGTCTTCCAATTAAACTCACAAGCATCTATTATCTCAAGAATTAAGCAACTGAGCTTTTCATCAACACGATATCCCACCTTTCTCGCTACTCCGCATTTGCCTGATTGCCCCGACATCTTGACAGTCTGTTTCGGGTAACATTTTAGTGACGTCATCAACCAGCCCCTCCTCCATACTCCATCCGACTCTACTTCAACTACTTTATCTCATTTCTTCCCACCCCACCTTCTCTTGTTTCTCCTCCAGTACCGACAGTCAAATCTGCCTACTACGAGGAACTCTCAGTGATCATTATCTTTTCAAAACCACTCAATTGATTCCATCGTCAACCCCTCAAATCTATCAAAATGCCTCGTGCCGTTGAGCAAACCTCCAAGATGTTCTACAAGGGTTCATCTGATGACTTCGTCATCTTTGTCGACGATAACGACATTGTGAACAAGTGGCGCAACGACCGCTCCATCCCCCTGGCCGACGTGGTCAACGGCTTCAAGATCTTTGTCACTCACAAGTAAGCTTCTTCCCCTTTCCAACCCAACTTGCTCCCCTTCAATACACACTCCGGTTCTAACGCAATTCCAACCCAGGCACGGAGCCCAGGGTATCCTGGACAACGCCAGCAAGTCGAGCCTCCAGAACGAGTTCGGCACCGACAACGAGGACGACTGCTTGATCAAGATCTTGGAGAACGGTGAATTCCAGAGCTCTCAGGTAGGATTTTCACCAATCACACCTTTCTTCTTTGTCGTCTAGTATAAGCAATTACTGACCTTGTTCTGTGATTTCTCCAGTCCCGTGAGCGTCAGGATGACACCAACTTCGCCAACGGCCCTGCTCTTCGATAGATGATGCTAGACGCTTTCTAATAAGCTGATGCTACTGCTGGCTGGCTGGCTGGCTGGCTGGCTGGCTAGCTGTTTTCCTGTTCTGCTGCAGAAGTGTTCAGGATAATTTCTTTGATGTTTATTCTCTCTTGATGAGCCCATGTGTTTCTAGCGGATGAAATATGGTTTTTTAAACCTGGTACCATGGTACCAACCAATCTGGGGTGTTTTGAGAAACGTGTGATATGTTGATTGTGGTGGAAATAGGTTGACTAATTTAGTGTCTACTTGTTTGATAACTGAATACAAATACCCATGTCAGATCTGGAAGGAGTGTGCAAGTTGTAGACTTTTTTTCGATTTAGTAATTGAAGGTTAGATCGATCTATATATCTAGTTGTCATTGATCCTGACTGGAATTATCCTCATCAACACTACGGTCTTTTGGTTGCTGCTGCTGCTCCTCCCTCTCCCCCCGGCGCTTCTTCACCCACACCCCCAGCTCATTCCACACAGCCTGTTTCTCCGCCACCGACATCCCAGCCGCCAACCCACTCGTCGTCGTAGCCACAAACACCCTCGCCCCAGGCCAATTCTTTTCTCCTGCTGATGACGACGATGACGGCCCCGACCCACCACCACCACCATCCTCATCGCCCGAAATGACCGCCCCCATATTCATCCCCTCATCCTGCCACCCGTACCGAAACTCCTCCTTCCGGATCCTGCGCCCCGTCTTCACCCGCCACACCGCCTCCCAGATACTCTTCCCGACCAGACACACGACGGCGGGCCGCTGCGCCGCCACTTTCGCCTCGAGCACCGGCACCCCCGCGTCCATCTCCGCCCGGCTGAGCATGCTGGCGTCCCGCGTCGGCCGCTCCACGATGTTCGTGTTCCCGATGTTGTACAAGCCCGGCAGCGCGTAGGTGTCCGACGGCGGGTGCCGGATCGCCGTGATCCCCGACCAGTGCAGCAGCTTCCAGAAGAGGTTGGAGGGGTGCGCGTACGCATGGCCTGTCACGCCGGTGAGGATGCCGGGGTTGACGCCGACGAGAAGGAGGTCCAAGTTTTTGGGGATTGTGTCGCGGAGGAGGCTGGGGGTGGTGGGGGGTGTTGGGGGTTTGGGGGTGCGGGTGCGGGTGCGGCGGTGGCGGGGATTGGTGGTGGTGCTTTTGGGGGTTGTGGATGGTGAGGATGAGGGTGATGGTGATGGTGATAGTGAAGATGGGGTTGGTGCTGAGGATGGGGTGGAACGGGAGCGGGTGAAGGAGCGGGTGATTCGTGTTGTGGTTGTGGTTGTGTTTGTCGAGGGGAAAGTGCGACGTAGCATGGTGGTTGTTGTGCGTTGGCGCTTGGAGGAGGGTGAGGAGATGCTCGACTCGTCTGGTCTATTCTCTAGATATGGTTGTTGCGGTGGTGGGGAGAGTTTACGTTTTGAGCGAGTCGTCGCGAGGTCTTGCGAGGCATTGTTGGTGGTGGTGGTGGTGGTGGGTTTGAGGGTAGGAGGCTCGGTGGCGATGTTCTTCGCTGTGTGGAAGTATTGGTTCAATCTCCCGTTGAAGCTGGTCTTCTTGTTCACGGGGACATTCTCGATCTCTTCAGCCAAGCCGATATCTTCCTCAAAACGCTTCGTGAGGAGCAAAGCTGACATTGTGTTGCTGCGAGGGAGGTTGAACTGGATGTAGATTCTGTTCTTCGGGAGTTAGTAGAAATGAGTAGACGGTTTTATGTTTACAAGTGATCAAAGTGATTGGGTTAGTGGCGCTCGCGGACTCTTGTCCCATCCAATGAGCTCATCTCAATGGCAAAAATTGCAGTGGCGTTGCCTGTCTGTCTGTCAGGCCTCGAGCGGATGAGATGGGGTTATCCAATATCCAGTTGATTCAGTCCAGGAACGACTAATCCCATTGGAGTAATTTTGGTTAGTCGCTGCACCACCTCAGGCACTGCACTAGCCTGACTGTCATGTGAGTTAAAGTGATGCCTCGGAATCCAGGCAAAAATGGATCAGTCACATCTCACAGTGAGCCAGGAGTTAAAATTTGGTTGCGATTGATCGTTTTTTGGACAGATATATTTCTTGTAATCTCTAGGATTATGTATGCTAGCTATATCATAGTATTTACAATAAGCCCAAGGTAATTAGTACGCTTGCTCTTTGGAGCATAGATCGCCACCAAGACTTTAAATGCTGATTCCTCCTGCATAAGAGCTGGAAATGGTCATTACCGACTATATCCCAAAAATTTCTCTTCCCAGACGCCAATAATGATATAAGGGTATTCGCAAAACTATCATCGTGAATTTCGTAGTCATAAGTCCTTCATGGAAAGCAGGCAGAATGAATCAATGCCACACTATACTTTGTATTCGCTTCGTTTAGGCAGGGTCCAAGGTTCGGGACATACCACCTGTGCTCATGTTAGCTCAATCACCACACACTCGATACGATCGTGGGCCACATACCTCGCCCTCGCTATAAGCCCAGAAATAAACCCCGATCCCGATGACGTAGTATATCGCCGGGTCCGTCCCTTGGTAGAGAAGCATAGCGAGAAGAGCGTTGAGAGGATAGAGGATCAATCGGAACTCGATGCTGCGGTGTGGTATCGAGCCCGCGACATATTTCAGAGGCCATTCCCAGGCGATGCCAACCAGCCCCATCAGCAGATTGAGGATTTGGAGTATCGGAATAGGCGTGACGGCGCCGTTCAGATTCTTCGTCATAAAGTCCCAAAATACTTTGGGCCAGATGAACCCCTCGACTGCGCTTCCTATTTGGACTGGCAGTGAAGCCTCCGGTGTTAGCGATCGCAATTGACTTCGACTCAAGTGAGGTCAAGACTTACAGGCTGCCGCTGTGAGGATGATCAAGCGAGCCCAGTGGTTCTTGATAAGTCTTCCCATGACTGGCGATATGTTCTATCCAATAAGTGGAGTATGAGCAGCGTCTTCCGTCCTGCGAAAGAGTCGATGCTCGGCGGTGGTTATTCTTGGTGTTTTATCACCAACTTTGCTGGGTGCTTGTGGCTTGATGGTGGACGTTACTCCATCACTAGGTCAACTGAAGGTCCACGGAGTAGGTATAATAGTAATGGTATAATCCCTTCCTGATTGCATGGTAGATCAAGCGTTCAAATGATAATGACCCGTGCGTCGGGTTTGTGAACATCAAGATAGAAGCAACCTCGTATCGTCAAATCACATCACCTCAGAAGGTTCACCCCAAAAAGATCAGATCATGCCTCGAAAGGCCGATCCCTCGATAGGACTTTATGAGAGAGTGGGTGAAGGAGGAGGGGATTTGAGAGACAGGCGGAATACACCAAGATAGTAATAGCTCCCAGCGGCAAAAGAAGTACACACCACCTGACCGCGGCGGAATCTTTCTTCTTCCACTCTTCAACTGGGAACCATCCATAGTCCGCCTGACAAGCTAACGCACTTCCCGTCCTTTCGTCTCTCACCTATTATTATCATGACCGGACGTGATAACTGCTTCTGTTTTAGCGACCGCTCCTTTTATCAGACCAATTGAAAATGTCTGGTTACAGGAATTCACCGATCCCCCGCCCTGCTTCTTCACAGAAACGCACCTCCCTGTACTCTTGATTGGGCGCGCTTAGTCGGAGAAGCCGTGGCCCTTGCCAATGCCTTTGGGTTGACTGGCCCTGAAAAGCCCCGGTTGGGCGCTACCGGACGCAATTCATAGCCACTGAGCGGCGAAAGTCTGGCTAGACGATCGTCTCCAGCGAGTCTTGAACGTCGACGAACGTGACGGTGGAGCCACTCATGCAGAGGACTTCCGGAAACACACTTTAGCGGCCGATGCATCAGTACCAGTACCCTGTTCTTCACTTCTGATTGAACCGCCCCGAGGTTCTTGTGGAGCGCCTTCGTGTGAAGACCGACAAAGCGGGGGAGCAAGTGGCTGGATGTCCTGTTCGTCTTTGCGTTCCCCTTGTAAGGCGCCTAGCCAGGCTACACACGGTCCGACGCATTGAATTTCGCTCAGTTCATTGAGTGTAAGCGCCCTGTAGTAAAGGCTTCTGGTCTTGGACATGCCTAAGGATGCGAATGATCCGGTGGTAGCAAAACCGAGAAAGGCTGTCTTTTTTTTGGCCACTCACCGTCTTTTCCTCGGTAAATTGTCGCTGGTCATCTACGAGAAAGTTCGAACAAAAACCACTGATGCGGGTTACCCACATGGTCTGAGTCTTTGTGCAGTCGCTATCACGGAGTCTTTGTGATGGAACTTGCCAACCGTGCAGCGCCAAGCGGCCTTAGAACACCTTCGGCCTGACATGCGGATTCCTTCAACGCATCCCCCACGAAGTCATGGCTGATAGCTCTCCTCGGAGGTGAATTCTGGTTTGGTCTAGTACCTGAAGGATGTTTGTCTTGGCCAGCAGGAGACCTTATTTTTGGCATCATCTTGAATCTGATCTCCTCTGCTTGCCAGTGCATCGACAGCCACAATAGGGAGTTGTGTCTGTTCAATGGCCGCTCGGGCCATGTGTGACGGGAAGCGCGCTTGCATATCGCTTCTCATAGGTTGAACGCAGGCCCCAACTCCACCCTCTTAAAGCCAATCTCCACGAGACATGGAGAGCAGGTGGTGAGCAGTTGGCTGGATGAACCGAGTTTCGAAGGCAGTAGAGCATCCTGGCGCCACATGGTTCGTCCTGTAGTGGGCACCAGGACTTGATGAGATAGACAGGATGGTGACGAAGAGCCACCAAGTCATCCGGCTCCTCGGGCCCTGCTATGGCCGCCATTGCTACACCAATTATCACGGCATGACGATGGTCCCACAGCTGTCAAACCTCATGATGGACGGTGTGACAGTTGCCATTTGATGTTCCTGACCCGGGAATACGAGGTCAAATATGATCAATTGTTGCGAAATTTCAGGGACATAGCGCAGAGCTCACGGTCAAGCACGCGCACCACCCGATGGCTTAAGCATGAGAGAGAGTAGACGCTCTCAACACATTGGGCCTTTACATGTTCTGGGGGATGTCATAAACGAAGTTACGCTACTCAACCGGCTGATCCGTTTCCTGCAGGCTGCCCTAGCGTCACTTAGGCTGAGGCCCTGAGCAGGGGTCGCGTAAATATAGCAACACGTTTCCTCGTCAGGGCGCCTTTCCCCTCTTCACTTGCAACCAGAACCATATCTCTGGGAACCTGACATTTTTTTTTTCGACGACGTCCACCGCCACACCCCACACTGAAGCTCGCCAGAGTCTCTCATATGCTGGATTCGATCACGATAACGATGATCGCGTTCAGTCTGTTTCTTGACACTCAATTGGCCCCGAACACTCTCCCCTGATCGGACTCTCCGCACGCTGAAGACTTCGACACGGCAGTTGAGAGAAAAGGCTTTTTTCCCACGCATAGACTATCAGCGTCGGGGTCTGAGAGTAGACAAAGTTCATCGCTGACTTTATTGATGTACTAAAAATACTTAGAATCATCCCTGATTCTCCACAACTTCAGGAACTCGACCTGGTCACACTCCTTATCGTCCGCAGGAATCAAGTCATTGGCTGCTCGTTTACTGCAGCTGAAATTGACAAGGGAGCCTGTTGTATGCGAATATCCAGACATGCAAATTGCCGTGAAGAGAAGACTCGATAACAGCGTGCACATTCATTAGAGCTCATAGGTGTTTGTGTTCGTTCATATCTAAGAATCGTCGCTGGTCGATGAGTTGCTCAATATTGGAAAAGACACCTACTCTCCTTTTTGCATATCTTCTCCATAACGACAATGACAAATTCTTGGAAATCCCACTTCAGCGGATCCAAGATCTGGTTCTATTTACTATTCTGGGGATTGCAGATTGTGCTTTTTGCAGTCGGCTGGTAAGTCTCTTCTTGTCAATTTGGATATCGTCGTTTTACTCACAGACCATAGGTACCTACAAGTGACTAATCACAAACTCGATGCCTTGAACACCCTAAAGTACTCAGTCTGGATCTCGAGAGGTGCAGGTTTGGTCCTGAGCTTTGATGCGGCTATTCTTCTTTTGCCCATGTGCAGGAATCTGCTCAAGACCCTAAGGCCGCGATTGCGATGGCTACCGCTAGATGAGGCAATATGGTTCCATCGCCAAGTTGCTTATTCTCTCCTAATATTTACCATCATTCATACTGCTGCTCACTACGTCAAGTATGCTACCTTTGAGGATAGAGTGGGTCACATATGCTAACAGACAGTAGTTTCTACAATGTTGAGAAAAATCATCTTCGCCCTGTCACAGCAGTCCAAATTCATTTCACCGAGGCAGGAGGCATCACCGGTCATGTAATGCTCTTGTGCATGATGCTTATGTACACCACCGCCCATCAACGAATCCGGCAGCAGTCGTTCGAAACATTCTGGTATACGCACCATCTTTTCGTCCCTTTTTATCTAGCTCTTTACACCCACGCCACCGGTTGCTTTGTTCGCGACACCACGGACCCCATCTCACCCTTCGCAGGGAAAAGGTTCTGGAACCATTGCCTGGGATACGAAGGCTGGAGATGGGAATTAGTGGGCGGGGCGCTGTACTTTTGCGAAAGGCTTTATCGAGAAATTCGGTCAAGGCGGGATACAGTGATCACTAAGGTGATCCGTCATCCATACGGTGAGTTCAATGTAAACTCCAAAACCAATCCAAAAGCTGACTCTTCGAAGATGCCATGGAAATCCAGTTTCGTAAACCAAGCATGAAATACAAGGCCGGCCAGTGGCTCTTTATCCAAGTTCCCGAGGTTTCTAGCAACCAATGGCATCCCTTTACTATCACCTCCTGCCCTTTCGACCCCTATATCAGTGTGCACGTTCGCCAGGTTGGGGACTTCACCCGTGCCTTGGGAGATGCTCTGGGCTGTGGGCCCGCACAAGCAAGAGATCTGGAAGGTCTCGACCCATTGGGAATGTACGAAGTGGCCCTTCAGAACGGCCAGAAGATGCCGAAGTTACGGGTGGATGGGCCTTACGGAGCGCCGGCGGAGGATGTTTTCGAGAACGAGATTGCGGTCCTCATCGGCACTGGCATCGGGGTCACCCCATGGGCGTCTATCCTCAAAAGCATCTGGCACTTACGTGCTCGGCCCAACCCGCCCCGGCGGCTCCGCCGTGTCGAATTCATCTGGGTCTGCAAGGACACCTCCTCATTTGAGTGGTTCCAGGCTCTGCTCTCATCGCTCGAGTCCCAATCCGCATCCACCGCTGCGTACGAAGGCAGCGTCGAGTTCTTGCGCATTCACACATACCTTACCCAACGCCTCGACGACGACACGGCCGCGAACATCTACCTGAATTCGGTGGGGCAGGACCTCGATCCCCTCACGGAGCTCCGTAGTCGGACAAACTTCGGCCGGCCCGACTTCAAGCGCCTGTTCAGCGCCATGCGCGATGGCCTACAGGATCAAAGCTACATGTCCGGGCTATACGACAATACACCAACGCAGGTTGGAGTGTACTTCTGCGGCCCCAATGCGGCAGCGAGACAGATCCGCGAGGCGGCATTGTCGACCTCGACAAAGGATATCAAATTCAAATTCTGGAAGGAACACTTCTAATATACAGAAGAAGAGTGATCTTGATCTGAAGAGTGAGGAAGAGAGTGGTGGGTGTGGGTTTACTTATGATATGATACCATGATGACTAACGACATTTCCTTTTTTTTTATCTCTTTTTACCTTGGATTAAAGTTTGTTTAACTGTTTGTTTCATTGTTGTGTGCAAGGCATTCTATTGTGTCTACTACTTCAACCATCTGTACTTGTCTCATGATGCTATGTCCTGTAACATATTGGGGGTTTATATAGGGTTAGGTACGGTACGGTAGCTAGAAATACGGCTTAGGCTCGAGTGCAAGGAATCGATTTCACTGTCAAGACTCCATGACCGCCAGTCAGCCAGTCGCCTCGCTGCAGTAACCCACTCGCCACCCATGGAAAAAAACCATTGTACTGTACATCCCGAATTGCAACTTTTGAGGACATATTGATAACTACTGTACATAACCAACATTCACGCTGCTCTCGCCTCCGCCCCCACCCTCGACTCACCCTCACTATCATCACCATCATCAGGCATCCGGATGACCCCACCGCCAAACTCCACCACCCCCGCTCCTTGCCTCTCTACCATCCTCCTCGCCGCAAGATCATCCAGCTCCTGCTCGATATCGACATGGATCCGCAACTCCTTCTCCACCAACACGTTGTACACATGTCGCAGCTCATCGAAACCCATCCCCTCTTCCCCTTTCCGCGGCGGTGCATCCCCGGGGTGACTCGGGCGGAGGATGTCCGCTCGCAGATGCGTGAACGCCAGCATGATCAGCTCCTTCGACCAGGGACACGCGCGCATGCCGCGGTAGAAGACCTCCTTGGCGCGGTGGATCTCGCGCTGTGCAAGTTCGAACAGGATGTAGAGTTTCCAGGTCGAAGGGTTGGAGCGGGCTGATGAGGAGGATGATGGTGATGTTGAACTCGGGGGTGAGGATGAGGGTGCGGACTTCGGAGTGTCGTCGCTGATGGCTTCTTCGAAGGCTGCGCGGACGGAGTGGGCGGTGGAGCCGGCGAAGACTGGGCGGCTGAGTTCGGTATAGATGGAGAAGAGGTGTGTTGTGATTGGGATAGGTGGGGTGGAGAGATTGTAAGGGTCCGTGGGGTTTTTGGTGATGGTGGTGGTGATGTTGTTATTGCGGGTGATGTCGCGGACGACGCTGCGGACGCGGTCGTCGATACGGAAGCGGGCTTCGGTCCAGGCGAAGAGGGAGAGGAAGATGGTGTTGTGGGGGAAGAGCGTGATGCTTTCGGATAAGAGGGTGCGGATGTGCGAGGGTTTGTAGGTGCGGCGGGTGTGGATGTGGTGGTACAGGAGTCTTGCGCGGGATTGGTGGAGGAGCTCGGTGGTGTAGGTTTGGAAGGGGTTCGATGACTGGGGGAGGGAGCTGAGTCGGTCGAGAGCGTGCGTGTACGCTTCGAGGGCTTTGTGGAGGTCCTGGGAGTTGGTGAGGTAGGAGAGGATGGCGAGGCAGGCTGTGCTGGCTGTGAAGTTGGCGGCCTTGCGGTGGGCGAGGACCTTTTCCTGGAGCTCGGAAAGATGCTGTCTGGATGTTAGTGCTGTAGAAGGGTGATCAGAGGAGAATTTGAACTTACGCTTTGGATTTTGAGGAGGCTGGTTGGTGTGAAGGTAGCTTGAGTTGAGTCCTGGGGTAGAGCACTCAGATCAATGCTGTTTTGCGGGATGCTCAGTAAGATGTAGGAAGCATGAGCCATATTGCCGCTGTCCAAAAGCTCCCACAGCCATGTTTGCCACAGTAGGATGCTATCCACCCTGTCATGGTCGGGGAATGTCCTGCTCATTGAGAGCGCTGTTGCCCACACATGATCAGCTGCGCCGTGGTTGCCTGACCGACGCTCCATCAGCGCATATGCATTGTACAGCCGTAAACTAGATGACCTCTTCTTGAGTAGAGACTTCGCAAACTTCTTCGCGTCTTTGCTACTACATGAGAACTCGACGCAGAGCGCAAATTCAGCCAAGTCATCATTGCTGGGATTGGCATCTACCAGTAACCTCAGAGCTCTTCGCACCCACATAGGGACAACATCGAATTCTAAATTCGAGGTGGCTGTGTTCCACGTGTCTAAAGACGAGAACCATCTCCCTTGCTCAGGAATGAGGGTCTCAATTGTGCTGATAAGATTGATTTGAGGGAATCGGAAGGGTGACAGCGCCGTAGATTCGTCTGCTGAGCATGCGCGCGAAACCCAGTCATCGATCCTAGAGATTGAGGTGCTCATGATTTCATTTCGAACGAATGGATCCCCGGTTCTACGGCCATTGGAGCTCTGAGTCTCCGCCGTCACCATCGGCGGAAGGCGACAAAAAGAGAGAAAACCATCGAGCAGTAGTGTCGGCGAGTCCACATCCCACACGAGGGTCAGGATCTCATCGAGATCGGAGGCCAAGATCACACGGTAAGGGTCCTCATGCTCGGATTCGTTCAGACTGAAAGCAGGCAACCGCGCATTGGCGATCCTCTCTCTTTCACATGGCGCCCAGGACGGAATCAATTTCTTGGGATCGAGGCGAAACACGGGATTGAATTCCTGCTGAGTGGGTAGATCTTTGCTGCCACTCTTCCAACCTTTCGCGGCCGCATCACCTATCCGGGCGACTTCAGACTCCCAAAAGTCTAAGAATGGCGGAATGACCTCTTTGCTATCATGCCTTTCCTTCAAAGGTTCTGGTCGGAAGAATGCCACCTCAAGTACTGCCTGCCAGAGAGCTGCTGCATGCTCAGCGAAGCCCGCTTCGCGCATGAAAAGCGTCAAGCGGAGAAAAAGATACATTTGAACCTGGGATTTTCCGGGGTTCTCTGGCGCAGACTGATTCAATCTCAAACACTCGATATATGTATCAAGGCACCGTTGATATGTGAAATTTAGGAATTCGGTCTGGCAAAAGTCAAGGTATTTCACCCATAGGCTTATAAATTGCGAATTGGAACGTAGAACGGTCTGCCACTGTGCGGCGAGCTTCTTGGTGTCCCAGAGCTTTGCACCCTCCTCGAGAAAGCCAATTAGAAGTCGGTCTTTTGCCTCGCTCTGACCAACTTTACTAAGAGCCTTCTCGTACAGAGACAATTTGATGTCAGCCAAGCTCTGCTTTTCCGCATATGTTAAGGGTTTGTTATCGCCCGCTGATCCGCGCAATAATGATTCTTGATGAGCAATGTACTCAAGCCAGGAACCAATGTCTGCGGAATTCTTCTCTAAGTTCCGCGACAATAGCGCATTCCTCTGCTTGATCTGCTCATCAGGATCTCCACGGATGCCATCTTCATCGGCGTCACTGTCGGACGTGGCTTCGACATCGCTGGGCAAGTGATCTTCCGGTTTCGCCTTGCCATGAATAGAGCGATATGCGTATTTCTCATCGTCAGTTTCAGGGTCTCCAAAAGCCACCCGATGCTTTCGACCACCGGAAGTACTCAAAGGCAGATAGTCCTTGGAGAAGTCTGCAGCTGCATCGAGCAATGACTGGGGTTTGAAGCGAAGCAATCGAGGGTGCTGTTTGCTGAGACCCGAGAGAATGCTTTTCGTCTTGTTTCGGGAGAGTCCTTTCCTTTGCGTTTCATTTCTTATAACCAGCTTGTCTTCCACGACACTGTCCCGGTCTATACGGTAGCTCGATGGTAGGCCCAGCACATTACCTCGTCCAACGCGGTAATAATCAGGAACGCTGTAGCGATGAAGAGTGCCGTAGATCAAGTTGTATTTGTCTCCTTTGAGATCAATGACGTACAAATCCGACGCATCGTCCTTCTTCGTAGCGTCGCGGTTGGATAACGAAGTATGCGGGGTTTCGGAGGTGGTGCGATCATGGTGGTTAGCCTTATTGACATTTGAATGATGTTCCCTGTCCCTGTGTCTGCGGCGACGCTCTCGCGATCTGGACCGATCACGATGGCTTCGATGTCTCGAGTGGCGCTCTGGATGAGACCTCGACTTGTCCTCGTGGCCAGTGTTGTCGCGACGCGGGCGCCCGGGCGGACGATCAGCTTCGGGCGGAGGAGGAGGCTTGAAGCTGGCGAAGCGAGGGACGGGTTTCTTCTCCTGACCAAGAAGTTCGAGTATTAGCTAGAGGGAGTGAAGAGATATGCAATTCAAGAATCATTACTCACCTGGGAGCCAGACGAATCCATACTCCTGGACAATTAAGCTAGGCATTCTCAGAAGGGGAATCTCCGCTCTCCAACGGGGCGGGCGGTGATGATGGCTGGAAAAACTCCGCTCCCGCTTGCCGCACTTTTTTCCGGTCTCTAAAAAAAAGTTGCTCCGAGCTTCACTGATTCCCACGGCGCTGGGGAAATTCTGCCCGCCAAAACGTTTAAATCCCGTGTCGAAATTCAACTGGAGGCGCTTTTTGAGGGATGGGTCTGCGGTACAGTTGTCGATAATCATAAAAGTACCGATCTAGCGACATAAAAATCCTCCAACATGGCTTCATCTCTCGCCGCGCAGCTTGCGCAGGTTGCGGCAAAGTCGACCAACCAGTTGGACCTCAAAGCACAGCGCATTTCGCATTCGCAATCTCTCATCTACGACCGGAGAGTCGCTACTTCTCAGGACTTCGAAACTATTTATGCGATATGTCACGAAGGCTTCCAGGAGCTATGCCAACTCGATCCCCGATTCGCCCCGTTCGAGCGCACGATCTTCAGCCAACAGAGTATCTCGGAAGACCGCACGGAGATGACCGCTGCCCAGAATAAGGAGCTCAACACAGTATTGGAAGCTTTCTTGGCATTGGTTGGAGGCAGACTTTTATTGAGTCCGGCCGTGAGGGCCGTTGACTGGCTCATCAGACGCTTCCGGTACGATCTCCATTTTCGACTGGGATATTTCCATGCTAGGAGGAATCTTGCCTCTCCATAGCTGAGCTGACTCTTCGACAGGGTACACGAGTACAACACCGAATTCACTCTTCTCACTTTCCTGCCATATTACACTACTCCGCTTTTCTTAAGGCTCTTATCGATATTGCCCGAAGATCTGACGCCGACCTTCAAAATCTTGAATCCGTACAAGAAGAGCAACATCAACCCCCCACGCCATCCTCTTTTGCACAGCGCTACTACCAACAAGTTATTCTTCGCGGCTCTCAACAGATATACCCTCCAGGTTAGCAAGCAGCGGGCGCATCACCATGCGCTTTTGACATTTTGGGCTGGAATGATCACCGAAGCAGTTGTCGGAATGCTGGATGCTGGACGCTCTGGTCGGCGGGATCTCGAAAAGGAGAAGCACGAGGATGTCATCCTCAAGGTTCTCCCGGTTTTGAATGATGGTCTCGGAATGAAGGACGTTTCGGAGCTGGTTATCGGCTGTTACATGGTTTGCGTTGTTCTGGCCAACAAGGCTTCCCTAAACGAAGAATTCCTTGATTCTTTAATGGAGGCTGTTGCTGGTTCGTGGACTGAGGAAACTAGAGAATCGGGTCTCGTCTGTCTGTCTGTTCTTGCGCAAGCGAAACCAGATATGACAATTCCCAAGAGGGCTTTCAAGGCAGTGCTCCGCCTGGAAGATCCTGTGCAGCGGCTGACTGAGCTCTCTACTCAATACAAGACTTCCCACCTCTTGCTTGGTCTGGTAGCTGGCTGCGTGAACGATCTCTCGAGACAAAAAGACTTGGCACGCTTGGAGTTTCTTTCTCAGATCTTCAATGCCCGTCTTCTGGAAGAATCGGACACGGCCAAGGCAATGTCTTTGGTTCTTCATGCCACTAGCAATGCTCATCGGGAGGGTGCTTTGGCTCTTGATGCCCAGACTCAGCTTGCTGAGCTCGTACAGCACTTCACTCAGTCCGAATCCTTGCGCCCTATTTTCCAGAAGGCGATCGAAGAATCTCAGTTCGACATCCCTGCCCTGGAGCACAATCTGCAAATTGTCATAGAGTCTGCACCTGCCCCTAGGGCTTTGGAAGACGTGGAAATGGGGGATGCTGAAGTTGAAGAAGCGGAGGATCAGTTCCCACCTGCCCTAGAGTCTCTCGCTGGAAAGAGCCTGGATGTCTCAGCCCTCAGCGCCCAAAATCTACCTGTCTTTGAGAGTCTCGTGCAAGTGTTTGCTCTTGGCGTTGGCTCTGAGGAGAAGCTTGAGTCTTTCGTCAACCTGCCGTCGCTGAAGAGGACCGATGCCTTCAAATCAACACAGTATCTGTCGTTCCTGGCCAGAGTATCAACCGGTGCCTACCCTACTGGCACTAGAGTTGCTGCGCTGAACCTGATCGCTTCGGCCCTATCTTCCGCATCTGATGTCGATCTTCAGGCTCTGCTGCCCTTCCTGCTGGTAGCGTTCGCCGACCCGACCGAACGCATTCGACGGGCAGCAACAGACGTCCTGGCAGCGCTTGGCAACGTCTATAAGCAGAACAAGAAGTCTGATACTAAGCCTTGGGCCAATGAATCGCTATATGGCCAGCAAACAAAGAATGTGAAGTGGTTGGTCGGGCGTGATGTGCAGAAGCTTGTGGAGCGTGTCTTGCTCCCCGGTTTAGAGGAATATATCCTCGACCAAGATCATATTGGTCGTGTCCTCGAGACGACGTTGCGAGGCTTGTCGACTGCTGATTCCGCGGCAACCGAGATTAAAAAGTCACTTCGCCTCAGTGTGTTCACTTTCTTGTGCTCTCATGCTGTTCACATGCCCCTTCTTGCCCCCAAGCTGGGACTTCTGAAGCTTCTTAACAGAATTGACAAGGCAGGTGGCACAACCCGTACTAAAGAATTGGAACCTCTTCTGAAGTATTGGCGAGACCTTGACGATCTGAAAGTTAAGGAGGTTTGTGACAAGGAACGCGTCTCGGTGGGCGAAATGGATGAGCAGGTTGTTTTGACGGTTACCCCGAAGGAAAAGGATGCTATTCTTGTGCTTCTTTCGAACGTGAGCCCTTACTCCAACTCTCTCAGAGCATCTTTCGTTGCTTCCATTTTTAGCCGCATGAAGGATGTTTGGGCCTTGGTGCCCGAAGACAGACAAATTGAGGCTTCGGAGAAGCTCTTCGGAATCTCGCTTGAAGAGTCGGATTCTCTCCTTGTCAACGGATGCAGGGACGTTCTGCGCAGTGTGCAATTGACGGGCTCTGTGCTTCAATTCTTCCTGCAGAAGATCCCTGTGTCCATTACTGATATGGAATCTGCTGGACCAGCACCGAAGAGGAGACGCACCAGCCAGACCAATATGGTTGCCATGACTGTCAAAGATGAAGCTAAACTCAGCAAACTGATGGAGAAGACGACATTCATATTGGAGCTGGTGGACAGCTCAAACCCCGAGTCTCACCCTGAACTGGCCGATGGCCTCTTCCAGACGCTGGCAGCTCTTCATCATTTCAAGTCGCAGATTCAGTCAGGAATGAGCTACCTGCTCAGCTTGACTCTCGGTAGCCTGCTGGCTATCGTCAACAAGTCGAAGCAAACTGCCAAGCCTCAATTTGACACCTCAGTCATCCGAGCGGACCTTGTTGTCGATTGTGTCCGTACGACAGATAGCCCGCAAGTTCAGAACGCGGCTCTTCTGCTCGTTGCTGGCCTGTCAATCATCGCCCCTGAATTGGTCCTGCATAGCGTCATGCCCATCTTCACCTTCATGGGCTCTAGCGTTCTCCGTAAGGATGATGAATACTCCGTGTCTGTCATCGACCAGACCATCGATCAGGTCGTTCCCGCTCTTATTCAGTCTCTTCGTAACCAGAAGCGTGACGTGGTCTCTGGAACTTCTGAGTTGTTGTTGAGTTTTACCGCTGCTTTTGAGCACATTCCTGCTCACCGTCGTCTGCGTTTGTTCCATGCTCTGGTCACCAAACTCGGGGTTCTGGACTTCCTGTTTGCTGTTTTGGCTATGCTGGCTAATCGCTACGCCATGGACAAGGATGTTCTCGTTCTGATGACTGGTCTCGTTTCTGATGCCAGCGCACCCATTGAACTTGAGGTATGTGGCGTTGTGTCTATTATGATGCCTCTATTTGTGACTAATTGTCCTACAGACATACAGCAAGTTCTTGGACTTGGTCATTGACTCGCTCAAGCCCAAGCCTGGCATTTCTCAAGTCCTGCTTGGAATCGGAAGTGATGACGGTCGTGAACCCCAGAAGGTCGCCGTCGATCTGCTCAGGTCACTGGCTCACCTGTTCAAGCACTCTTCGCTGAAGGTAAAAATGGCCAAGGCTTTCGCAACAGATTCGGACGACCAGACAGTCCAGATCCGCACCCACTTCTCTCATATCTTGGAGAAGGTTCTGTTCATTGGCGAATCTATGCAGAACGTCAAGCCTGTTAGCCAGGCGAGCGGTGATGTTCTCAGCGCCTTGTTCGGTACTTTGTCTCTCGTCGATTTCCTTGATACTATCGAAGTCCTTCTCGAACGACCTGACGACGAACTTCGCCGCAAGGTTCTTCGACTCCTGGAGGGTCGTTTGCGCCAGAACCCTGAAAACGACGGTGTCTCACAAACACGCATGTTGGACTTCTTGCCTACGTTGGTCAGCATTGTGGAATCATCGCCGGATATTCTGCTCAAGCATGCTGCAGTGGCCTGCATCGACCGTATCGCTGAGAAGTACGGCAAGAAGGATCCTTTCAAGGTGGCCAGTGCTGCCCAGGTGGTTGCCGGCGCGGCTTGTATTGGACAAGATGATGAGCGGATTCGTATCATGGGTGTCCTGTGTCTCGCTTCGATGGCCGAGGTACTTGGCGAAGCTATGATCCCTGCACTTCCAGATGCGCTTGGTCGCTCGTTGGAATTGCTCGCCATCAGCCTGGAAAGTGGCAAGGAGAACTCTAGATTGCATGATGCCGTCCTCTCTTTCTTCTCTGCCCTCTTCGTTCACATTCCCTTCATGGTGTCTGCCTCTCACCTTGATCAGCTCCTTCTACTCTGCCACAAGTCCGCTATCACCGAGGAAGTTGAAGATGATGGCCGCGAGGAGACCCTCCGACTCCTGGCTCGGAAGGTCGATGTGGCCGCGACGTTTGCTGCCGTTGACCGCAATTGGCAACACGCCGTGGAAACTGGCCCCGATGCTATCCTGGAGACTCTGGGAATTGTCAGCCTTGCTATTGAGAAGCATCCCAAATCTGCTACCGTTAACAACCTTGCGGTCATCACCAGCATTCTGTTCAAGGCATTTGACCTCCGCCGCCAGCAAGTGTCCTTAGGCTCGAATGCCACCATCGACTTGTCACACCTGGACGAGATCGAGGATGTCATCAATGAGGTCGCCATCAAGATGGTTTACAAGCTGAATGACACCACCTTCCGTCCTATTTTCACCAAGCTCCTTGACTGGGCTACCTCCACCACTACAGCCAAGAAAGATACCCAAGGTAGTCTGGCTCGCCTTACGACCTTCTACAAGTTCCTCCAAGTATTTTTCGGCACTCTTCAGGTAAGTTTATCCAATCAGTCTATCAATGCAATCATCATATCTAACCGAATCAGTCCATTGTCACCGGCTACGCAAGCTACATCCTGGAAAATGTGGTTAAGGTCCTCGCCAAAGCCAGCCCCTCGAACCAGAACACCAAGAGTCTGTGGCTGGCAACGATGCGCATGCTCCGGAATGCCTTCCAGCACGACCAAGACGGTATGTGTCACTTCTCAACTCCCCACAACACGCACAACACAACTAAAAAAAACCATCGCAGAATTCTGGCAATCCCCGTCCCACCTCACCGCGATCGCTCAGCCCTTGATCTCCCAGCTCGCCCATGCCACGAACTCCTCCACGGCCGCCCTCGTCATCGCCGAGGCCGTCCCCGCCATCACGGAGCTGGCCGTCGCCGCCGACTCCACCGACAATCACAAGGAACTCAACACGGCGTTGATGCGTCTCCTCCGCCCCTCGGCCGGACCCTCGGGTAAGGCCGCTGCCGGCGGCGAGAACCCGCACACGCGTCTGGCCGCCCTCAAGGCGGAGCAATCGCTCACCGAGCAGCTCGGCGAAGAATGGCTGGCTCTGCTGCCGGAGATGCTGCCGTATATCAGCGAGCTGATGGAGGATGAGGATGAGAACGTCGAGCGCGAGGTCCGCAAGTGGGTCAAACAGATCGAGGAGGTCTTAGGGGAGAGATTGGATGATATGCTCACCTAAACTCTCTCGGGGGTTTGACGCCGTGATTAAACCTTTTCTTGTATGATGCGCGGATGGCGTACTTTGGAAAATTCTGGGGGTCTTTGTGTTTGTGTGTGTGTGTGTGTAAATACTTCGTTCTTGAAAAAGTTTCCCAGGATTCTTGTGTTTGTTTTCTTGATGCTGAGTGTTGTTGTCGATGTCTCTTAACATTTATACCTCATTTTTCTTCTTGTTGTATCTAGAAGAGGGCCTTTGAAAATAGAAGAGCAAGCAAGTATCGGAATCTATGGTAGCATATTCATTCAAGATTGCCCTGACTAGCTTACTTGGACTGGGCAGGTAAGCTGAAGTGAGATTTCAGGCTTTCTTCTGCCTGGTAAACTTGCCCATGTTCATCCGCTTGTTCACGAGCGAATCTACCCCGTCAAGCCACCTGGTCCAGGTCCTGCCGTTACCCATGGCCAGTATCCGTTTCATACGCGCATAGTCACGGATTGGCTGGTCTTCCTCTTCGCTCTGGACCTCATGAACGCAGTTCTGACCCCAGACTTTCCAATGACCCCCCGGTGCAGACCACGGTGCTTCACCGTACGCGAAGGTGATCCACGCCGTGGCGAAATCCCGAGCCATAGCTTTCTCGTCGTCGTTCATCTCGTTGTCCAGGTTCCCGAAGAGATACAGGAGCTCGATGGCGTGGTATGCGGTACCCTCCAAGGGATTTTTGAGCCGGGACCGTCGGTCAAAGTGATAGAGGTACAAGGCGTTCTTCTCCCGCAGCGAAGCGCAGAGCAGCGAGGTAGCGTAGTTGGGGATCTTGAAGATTGCGTCCCCGCACATGTGCTCCAGGCGCGTGAGGAATTCTTCCGAAGTTAGCCCATCGGGTTCGATCGCGTACTCTCGGAGGATTCGGGTGGTTTCGTCGGTGTTCTGGATCTTGCTTTGGAGGGTTTGGAAGACTGTGTCGTAGGTGTCGGTCAGCATGTTGAGATGGAAGATCACTCCTTCGTGGTAGACGTCGCCCAGCATGTAGGCTTTGAGCCAGCGGGGTGGCTCGTGGACCTCCAGGGGATTGCGATCATAGAACCACCCGTCAAGACAGGGGTTTCCGGTGCCAGAGAGAACGCCCTGGATGGCGGCGGTGGCGTTCGCGAGTTCCTGCTGGGGGAGTTCACGTAGGCGGTCGAGCACGTCTGGGGCGGACGGGTTGATGTCGAAGTACCGACACACGGCGCGGAAGTACTCTTCGTGTTGCTCCATGGTCCAAGGGGGTATGGAAACGGACAGGCCGGACATGCACACGGCTCGGTGGAAGCGCGGCGGGTGGGAAGATACCAGATGGTTGCTAATGGAGATCCCACCGGCCGACTCTCCCACTGCTGTGACTTCGTTAGGATCACCGCCAAAGGATGCGATGTATCGCTGGACCCATTCGAAGGCTACCAGCTGGTCTGTGAACCCAAAATTTCCGCATCCTTGATAGCCGTCGCGTTCGAGGTCCTGCTTGATGGCTTGGCTGGCTAGGAAGCCGCCTAGCCCGACGCGGTAGTTGAAGTTGACGCAGACGATGGGCTTGCCGATCTTGATGCTGTGCGAAACAAGGTTCACGCAGTCGAAGATAGGAAGGTTGGCACCTCCGTAAAGGAGCGAGCCACCGTGAACGTAGACGAAAACGGGTAGCTTCTGGCTGTTTGGAGCATGTGGAATCACGATGTTCATCACGAGCCCGCGCAGCTCGTCCACTTGTGGGATTTCTGGGAAGTGTGCTGGTGGTGGCACTGGCGTCAAATCGTCCGAGTCGTCGCCTTCGAGCATTGGCCGTGGGACATCAGCTCTAGAGATCCTCGTCAGTGAGACCAGAAATTTGAACAATATAAGAAGTATAGTCTACCCCAATTTGGTCCCGTCATGGTGGTCATTCTCCCATGTGGTATTCAGCTCTGAACGTGTCCAACGTTTGCGAAGACGAGCATAGTGAATGCCACAATACTGCTGGACCCCGTTTTCATATTGCAAACCCTCGAGTCTTCCAAGGGATTGTAGCTCAGTTGAGCATCTTGAGATCGGAGTGAGGAAGGACATAGTAGCCTGGTGAGAAGTATTTCGTCACCAAGACTGCATGTCTTCCTCCGTTGCTATTTATGGATGAAGAAGGATGGCGAAGGCCAATTTAGTCGCACCTGCAGCATCCATTGTTAGTGTTAGATCACAGGGTCATTTGCAAATGACTGAGTCAATTGATGCTGACTCGTTGCAAAGGATGAAACTGTTTACGACTACAATACTCTGTACAATGCAAAGGGAAATAAGGTTGATGCTGAGCTAGACCTAATACAGCAAGTCGACCCAGGACCCGTCTGATAAGCTATTGTGACTAGTTATCGGCCAGGTACGTTGTTATCTCTCCGACTTTCCCCTCACTCACCCTCTCTATGTTGTCTGATAAGGGTCCACATTTTAAGCAGGTCTTTACTTTCCGCTTCTGCCTATCATGACCTCGATTTTGGTCTGACTTTCGTATACTTCATGACACCGATCAGGAATGTCGACCCCTCATCAACGATCTCATCACGGCTGCTGGACGTGCAAGGCCCGACGCCGCAAATGCGATAGAACGAGACCCAACTGCCAATCCTGCATTCAGCGCGGGCTCCAATGTGAGGGATATGAGGTCCGGCTGCGATGGGGAGCCGGCATTGCATCGCGAGGCCGTTACACTGGAGCAGAAGAGCCAATCGAGACCTCCGTACCTGCAAGGCGCAAAGGACGGCGGCGTGATCTGAGTCGTGAGAGGCGCCGAACCCAGCAAGAAGTTGCATATATCGCCAATGTGGGGAAGACGAGGACTACCGCATCCCCTCCTTGCAGTAATAGTGCATGTACCGTGTCCCATATGTTGTCCATCTACCGATGTACTGGCCTCTTGCTAACATGTTTGAGGCAGCTTATGATGCTAGCACTAATTTCTCCTCTGACCTGTCTCCACTAACGTCCCCCGAAGCACGACAGCGATCAGAAGAAGACGAGGTACTCTTCCAGAGATGTATGCAAATGTTCCCTTCGGCCCCGTGTCTTCGATGATGAAGGATTAAGTATTGTGCAGTCCTTACTTCAGGCGTTAACACTTTACACTCAACAACCACCGATGACCCTGCCAGTCTATTGGGAGCGCAACTTCCTACACTTTCTCAGCAATCCGATGCACTATACTTCATCTGCCTGGCTCTCCAAGTTTCAATATCCGATGACATTGGCTCTCGATTCTTCGAGTATTACGACGCGGCTCTGAACCATTTTAGATCAGAACTAGCACACAGTGCGTCATACTTGCCGGATGGTACACTTGCAGCGGGGCTTCTTCTCTGCAGCGTTGGGGTGCGCTCATGTCCTTCTTAACCTCCTGCCTCCATCAACAAGGATACTAAATCAATCAGGTTTTGCGTGGCACACCGTGGACGATGCACCTCCGAGGTATGTACAGTATCATTCAGTTGCAAGGGTTCCGAAACCTTCTGTCCGAAACCAGTACATTCCGCACACATCTCTTCGAGGTAATGGGTGTGATGGATCTTCCTACTTTTACCATTGGTCGCCGAAACTCCTGTCTTGGTTTCTGGAGAAACCACTGTCGAGAACGCAAAGACCCCACTGCAATCAATTCAGAAATAGGTCATGATGTCGAGGTGGTAAGCGGCCTTCCAAGGTCTTTACTCGATATTTTCTCCTGTATTGGCACTCGAGAGGCCAACGAAGAAGAATTTTGGAATTGGCCTGGTGCCCAGGGGACGTTGCTGCAATGCCAGCTGTGGGAAGCTTATAGATCGGCGGGGATTCTGGCCCTGAGACATCGTCGCTTGCACCGATTTGATGATATGATCGTATCACAACCAGAGAACCCTCAAGAGACAGCGCTCCGGAAACGAGCTCTCCCTACCACGGAAGTGCTTGTGTTGCGCATTTTCAGTAATCTGGATGCGATCTTCAGAGCGACAAAGGAGCCTGAGGGAGCAGGTACTTTGCTTCTGAATGCGGTCTTCTACCCTCTGACTGTTGCTTCATTGGAATCCCATATCATGAATGAAAGACCATTTCTGAAAGCCTTGATCAAAGGCTGGGGTGACAACCTTCATGACCCGCCTGGGAATGAGCGACTCTTGCAGATCTTGTCGGAAATCATCGAGGAATGGTGGATATCTAGCCCTGAGCAAACCAGCATACATGAACTTGCTTATGTGCGAGGGTTGGAGATTGCGTTGTATTGATCAGGATCATACAAGATAACGACACTTAGGAACTGAGATTCTGTGCCTGTCGAAACATGAGCCAAACTTTGGCGATGTCTTTTTCATCGGTCAAATCCACTTTTTCAACAACCTCAAATCCTAGCTTCTCATAGAACTTCACATTTTGCTCCGCTGTGCACTCTAAGAAAATCGGCGAATCCTGAACACGGTCCAGAACCCACCGCATCGCCATGCTGCCCAATCCTCGGCCTTGAAGAGAAGGATGAACAGCTAATACTTCAAGATACCACAGATCGTTTACATCATATCTTTTTCTGATGGCGTTGAGTGAGTTTTCGTGAGACTTCATAAGGGTCTCCACGCGCTGCGGTGTGACTGGGTTAGCATTCATCATGATCAAGAACTGTTGTTCTTCAGTTGGGGGGAGAGCAGGTATTGACCTTCACTTTTGCCCCATTGTCTGTAACTGGGCTTATCAGATCCAGAAACCAAACCTTTGCAATTAGGAGCAGCCTTCCGATCGTCCACTTGATTTGTCTGGAAGGCGGGTATAGCATGATAGCTATGCCAGCATCCTTTTCATCACGAGAGTCTGGTATCTTCTGGATCACGGCTGAATTTTGTGACACCTGTCGATTTGATGGAAACAAATGTGCAATCTGATGTACCGGAGCCGATTGAAAAACAAGTCCCTCAGATATGAACCGTTGTACCCGACGATATTGCCAGTTGAATGTGCTCGTATGCTGGCTCATCCATGGAGCAGCAGCAGGCCGTAGCCATCGGATCAGCGGGTCATTCGAGAACGAGAGACTGATTGTGTGTGCGACTGCGCTGACTGAACGAAGATCTATTCGACTCAAGGGGGTCATTCAAAGTTGTCCAGCAAATTTTATAAGCAGGTGACCAAACCATCATGAACTCGAAAGAAATCCAAACGAGGAGTTGAAGCCATCTGCTTTAGGTATTGGGACCCAAAATTCATCCGATAAGACACGAGGGTGCTACTGGCCCTCTGTCACCACGAATGAACCGCCTCTTTATCGTCTGATGGCAAGGATGAACTTGGGATGAACTTGATTTAACCTATAGATAAGTACAAGTCAAGTCGCTTGTCAGCCTAGATCATCCACATCATCACACTCTGAATGTTTGTGGCAAGGTGTCTACCTTCCTTCTTGGGATCGGCTTTGGATCATCTCCAACTTGCAGCGTTTCGAGACGTTTATCTTCAAGTTGACACCAATCCGTTCGGCATGAACAACAAATGAAAACACAGAGTGATTGATTTTGTGTGATGCTATATCTAAGGTAGCGAAGCGCCTTCATACTAGGTAGCCCGAGGCTATTCCCTTATTGGCAGGTCGACCCCCCAGACCCGCTCTCCCTTTCCTCGTTGGGATTTGATCAACTCCTCAGGACTCCGTCTGGGTGGATTGAGGCGGTTTCTTATCTATCAGTGCCTGGTCCAAACACTAAACACTCGGTTTCCCCGCATTTCGTACTCACTTCAACTGCACTCGTGATCTCCATCGCCATCATCTATCATGATAGGGTTTAAGGCTCTTAGCAAGGGCCGCGTGGAATGGAATGTCGGGGCTCCTTGCGCCACCAAAGGCGTGAGTCTGCGCGGGCGACTATATATCATCTCACCCAAAGCATACCTCGAGCCTGACTGTGGAAGCCATCATCAAAGGCCTTTCTGTGACATTTTCTCACAATTCAACCATCTTCCTTTGCACTGGGCGAACATTGATGGCAGGCCACAGCTCGCTATCTCAGGATCGAGTGGAAGATGACCTACCTCCAGGCACTTTCCTCTTCGTCAAAGGTAAGAATCTCTCTTACATGATAGCAGCCTAGAGACTGACAATGAGATACAGAGAGCGAGGATGAGACTCAAGGTCAACAAGTGATCCTCCTCAGCCCGGTCCCTTCAAGCGACCCCAACGAGCCTCTGGTAAAACACCTTTCTTCGAAAGACAAAGGGAGTTCGCTAACACGCGTGGAGCGAGAAAGAATTGGAGTACCGCGCGCAAAGCTGTGAACTTCACACTAGTACTGGCAGTCACCTGTCTCATTTTCACTGCGTGAGTCGGCAACTGAATAACAGCCTTTGAGGCTCCATGGCTGACATCTTCACCTGTAGGCTTTCGATTCAGCTCATCTTCTGGCAACTGATGGTGGTGGACTTGAACGTCACATATACCCAACTGAATCGAGCCATGTCGGTTAACTCGGTGGGCCTATCTATGGGCTGCGTCATGTTTATTCCCTTGGCGAAGAAATATGGGCGTCGGCCCATTTACCTAATCTCCACCGCACTGATGCTTGTAACTGCCTTCTGGACGGCAGAGATCAAGAGCCTCTCTGAGCTCTACATCACAAACCTCATTCAGGGCTTGGCCGGTGCGACCAATGAGGCTATTGTCCAACTTACTGTGCGTGTTCTTGCCTCCGGAAAGATGCTCGCTAACGTCATCAGATTGCGGACATCTTCTTTGTGCATCACCGCGGTACAATGAACGCATTGTATATGACGATGATGATGATTGGTGTAAGTCTCTGATTATCGAGTCTTGATCTTGAGAATCGCAGCTGACGTCGAGCAAGAGCTTCTTGACCCCCATGGCAGCCGGTGTGCAGGCGACCCACCAAGGCTGGAGGATGTCATACCGTACGCTTGGCATTTGTAACGCCATCATCTTTGTACTGTTCATGTTTATCTACGAAGAGACAAAGTATACTGTGGTGATAGATGGAGTTCACGAATCGCAGGAATCTATCGATGAACCGCAGGTGGTGCCAGCTTCTAGCACCAAGGGAGATAGCAAATCGGCCATCACGGAAGATATAATTCTTCAAACTGAAGCGTCCAGCGCTGGGCGTGTTGAGATCGACTTGAGCGTCCCAATGAAGAGCTGGCGGCAGAGATTGGCTCTCGTGACGTACACGCCGGAACCCATCTGGCCATATTACTATCGGCCTTTTGAGATCCTTTTCACGTTCCCTGCCGTGCTGTGCTGTGGCCTGCAGTATGCGTGTGGCGTCATGTGGCTCACGATCATGTCAAGCGTTCTTTCTCTTGTCCTCCCGCTACCACCCTACCTTTTTAACCCGGAACAGATCGGCTTCATGAGCGTTGGACCATTCATTGGGAACTTAATCGGATCGTTCTACGGAGGGTATCTCGGAGACCGATCGCTTCGATATTTTGCTCGACGTAACAAAGGCTATTTTGAGCCGGAGATGCGGCTCTATATTCTCCACATGCCAGCAATCGCACTATGTGGTGGGCTGATAATGTTTGGCGTGACTCTGGACCGAGTGAGTGACCTGTTTTTCTTTTCTTTTTCTTTTTCTTTTTTTTGAAGGGGGGGTGAAAGCAACCTTCCTCGCTGACGTGTGGTTCGTCCAGGGTATGCATTGGATCTACCCCAGCATCGGTGGGGCATTGTTCGGCTTTGGCCTAGGCAGTATTAGCGACGCATGCTTGACTCTAGTCATTGACAGCCATGTGTTGGTAAGACACCATCTTCATCCCACTATAGCGAACGTGTCGAAGGTAGCTAATGCATGGTCTAGCTCACGGGAGACGCCTTCACCGGCGTGGCCTTCATGCGCAATGTCTTCAGCATTGGGATTCCATTCGCGATTAGTCCGTGGATGGAGACCTACGGACTAACCAAGATGTTCATCACCGTTGGATTCATTAGTCTCGGGGTAAATCTGATGCTAGTGGTGATGGTAATCTACGGGAAGCGGTTCCGACGGGCCAAGGCCCATCGGTATCGGGAACTGGCCGCCCAACAGGGCCAGGGCCGGGGAACTTGACCGGGCCGACTGTATGCGAGTGATTTTGGTCGGGAAACACGCGAAGAGGCTGGGCGAGGGCGGAGAAGCAGATCCAAAAGCGCGAGGAAAAGTAGAAAAGACGTGCTTGAATCTCGGTTAAGGGCGGATAGAAATGGAGCGCCCGACGGGGGGCCCTGGTCTGGACAGTATGGGAACTCCGGGGCGGTTACCTTCGTCTGGGTCCGGATAACATAACAGCAAAGGATAATATAATGTCAAGATACCGCCTGTGGTTGCGATCACTCTATAAGATGGTGCAATTGATTGATATCTTCTTCCTGTTGTTGTGTAGCCAGAGCAAGATGGGGGGGCAGCGTGGACAGAACAAGGATTTCTCACGCAGTTTTCTCTTTCTTCCTTCTCTTTCAGGAAAAGCCTGAGAATGTTCACGGTGCCTTGACCCGGCAGAGGCCACCAATGAGACCGCGTCAAATGCTCCGTCATCGGCAACAGATCAAGCGAACAACGCCCTTGTGGCTTGCGCATGTCATGTCATTGCAAGGGCGTGAAATTTGAAGAGGAAGAAGAAGAAGAAGGCTTGGAGCATCGACTCGTGGACGTCAGACATCGGCTAGCAATTGCGGGATGACTCCTTCTTGCTCGCAAATCCAGCCCCAGTTTGGGCTTAGATTCTTGGGGAGAAGTGGGCAGAGGTTCTATCTGATCAATCAGGATGGTGAGGAAATCCCGAGCTTCCTCGTGATCGTTTTTTGAAGCCTCCATCAATCAATCTCGAGGGTCTATGCCCAGACCGCTGGGGATCTATGATTAATAATGTTCTCCGTGGTTAACTTAGCATCTGAGTTTCGTGTTCGCATACAAAGCAGTCGAGTCGATCATCCGTCTTTGTCGATGACACGAGACAGCCGATAGTAGCGCCGGGAGAGGGAAGCCGTAAAAGAGATCATCAACTTCATCACGGACTCGATGCTCGAGCGTCAGTCACAGCAGAAGAAGGGGGGGGGGTTGTGTTCTGGACTGTGCTGGCCATGGCCCAGCTGCGTCATCATCATCACCGACTCGGGCCTTTTCCCGCGGACATACCACCCACACAGACACACACACACACACACACACACCATCCATACACGAGAGGGAGGGGCGCGCGCTGCTTGTTCCGTAGGGCGTGACGCTTTCCCTCAATTGTGTTCGCCCGAACGATGTCAGCAAAGGGCGCGCGCAACAAACCAGGAGTGGAGGGACCATTCCTCATGCAAAGCTAAAGCCAGTCCCGACCACAGAATGCGAATCTCTTCCCAGCGGGATATGGGGTACGCTAGTCCAGAATGGCAAGTATTGGGAGAAAACTGAATGAATCAAATGAATCAATTGAATGGATTGAACAAACAGACAAACAAATTGGAGATGTCGCACGTGCATTTTCTCTTTCGCTTTATTTCCTTGGATTTATCAGCTCTTTGCGTGACTCATCTTGGGTAGGTAAAGGGATTGAGGATTTGGAGGATATTGGCCTTTGGTCTATGAGTATTAAAACCACAGACTCAGGACAGGAACCTTGGTGGTTGATTCTCAATCATTCATCTTAAAGCCTTAAGTCTTCACCAAGGGACTTCTTGATTTTTTTTTTTGATACTCAGTAGTAACTAAGTATCAGAACGGAAAACCACGGACATCAAAAAAGAATAGTGGATTCAAACGATCTCCACTGTACCTTTTCTATTACTCAACCGCAACTGCCGTCACCCCATCCCTACATACTTGCCCATTGCCAATTTGCTCCCTGGAATCCATATATGGTACCTTTTTGGGACTGGGGGTTTATTTGGGATTCTCGTTTTCCTATCAAGATCCTACCAATTCTTGTTTGTGTCACCATTGACTGCACTTGAGTGACTGACTGGTCGGGAATAAAAAGTCCCTGCATCTCGCATTATTTTTCTTGTGTTGCTTCTTCTTTACTCCTGATCCGAACTTCTCATACTTCTACCTACTTATACTTCCGCCGATCAACAATACCACCCAAACACCCCGTCAGGCTGTCCTGGTTGGCGGTCATTGCATATTCACCAATTGCTCGTCATTGAGCAATATCCTTTCATCTTCACCGCCCGTGCTCGACAAGTTCAACATTGATTGACTTTCATCAACAACAAGGATGACGAGTGCTTCGAGCGTGTCGCGGAGCTCCAGCTCTGTCGGGCGCTTCTCGGTTCGCTCCCGCCCCAAGGTCAACATCGACCTGGATGGTCAACACGATGGCCTGGTCAATGTGTACACCACCGGAGACACCATCAAGGGCACAGTAATAGTTACCGTGGACCATGACACTCGTTTCGATGAGTTGGAGATTACATTTGAAGGTACAATGAACACTACATAAGGAGACCATAATTGGTTTAGTTACTGATTGTTCCATAGGCACCTCGCGAACCTCAGTAGAGCGACAATCGATGCCCGGCCGAACAGGCGCTTACCAGACCTTCCTACGACTTCGGCAGCCCATAGAGGATGCAGCATATCCCACTCCACGCATCCTCGAGGCCGGACGCACCTATGACTTTCCGTTTGTATTCGTGGTGCCGCAACGCCTACTGCCTCATGTCTGCAGTCACCCGAAAACCAATATCCACGTCGAGCAATCGCACACCATGCTTCCGCCCACCTTTGGGGACCCCATGCTGGCTAGTGACGGCAAATCGCTTCTCGACGACCTGACCCCTGATATGTGCCGGATCTCATATATCGTTCGTGCAACTCTGCAGAGAAACCCCCTCAGTCAGAACGGTTCGATTGATACCCTCGCTTCGATTGGGAAGAAAGTCCGGGTTGTGCCTATGGTGGATGAAGAGCCTCCCCTCAACATTCCGGATGATGAGACCCTGTACTGCGTGCGCAAGGAAAAAGACGTCAAGCGTGGTTTCATGAGGGGAAAGCAGGGGCGCATCGTTGTCGCTGCATCGCAACCGAAACCTATCCAGCTGAATCCTACCAGCAACGACGACACAAGCATCGTTAGCACTGTGGCAACCGTGCATCTTCGGTTTGACCCACTTGGAAATGAAGAACCCCCGCGTCTGGGTACAGTGTGGAGTCGACTGCGAGCGACGACCTTCTATAGTGCGGAGCCGTGGGGCGATTACCCTTCGACTTCGTCCATCCGAACGTGGGCGCAGGTTGGCCGAGGAATGTTCACAGAAGCTGTGCCACTATCGACCATGTGTGTAGCCTCGGCGCAGTGGACCAAGCACACGAGTGCAGACGCCCCCCGCCGCGACTCCATGCACTCGACGTCCTCGACGGAGTCTCTGCCGGGGCCGTCTGCTTCATTCTCCGGAAACATCTTCTACACAGCTTCAGTGGTCGTACCAATCACGTTACCCAAATCGAAGACGTTTGTGCCCACATTCCACTCCTGCCTCGTCGCCCGCATCTACAGCCTTGAGCTCAGTCTCTCTTACCACACCCCCAACGCGAACATCTTGACGCCGACGACATCCTTGAAGATCCCCATCCAGCTGACATGTCAGCCGCAAGCTGACGCTCGACCGAAAAACACCGTGGTCGAGATCACGCAGGAGGAGGTCAATGCCGAGTTCTTCAGTCCTCGCAGTATCGCGCCCCGTTGGATCTCGGAGCCTGAAGTTACACCTCCCGAGTACACGGCCGTGCGCACCGCCCATCTACTTCCAGACCGTTCAAGGATCCTTCCCCCCTCGGCCACAGCAAACCCAGGGCGTATGAGAACGGCCTGCTAATATGCAAATTCATTGATGCAATCTCATCTGCAAGGTGCATTTGAAATACTGGCTACGATGAAGGGCGTTTATGGTTGATTTTCTTTTTTCTTTTACTTTTTGTTGCAATATACCCAATTGCCTGGTTTAGCTTTTGCTATCTACGACTGGAAAAAAGTTTGACTTGGGATTATCTGACCCGACTAGGTAATGCTGAATAGCGTTAATTAATATCATGACTACTAGATAGAGCATTAGACTTTAATGGACTTCTTATGACCTGTTTGGACTTGACACATTTATTGTAGTTACTCTCTTAGTGCCCGAGTAGAGCGGTGAATGTGCTTTGACGGCAAGGAGCACATGCCAGCGACAGCCGAGTCGGGACTCGGGGCTACTTGCCTGTTCCGGCCTCAATCTGAGGCTATTCCCATCAATATCCCCGTCAGGGCGAAGGAGGTCGTACAAGCCCCTCCACCCATCAGCGGTGACTCGGATGGCTTGCAGCGCATGATACATTCACGTATCCGTGGGAAACCTTCTTCGCTTGTGCCTGCTATTTGCTTCTCTCGCGGCCGTTGCATCATGGGGCTTCTTGTCTCCCAATTGAATTGGTCTGATTGTGAGCATCTACTTTGGATTTACTCTGTTAGGGATCGAGGCACACGTGAGGCCAAGTCAGCCCTGTGAGACAGTCTGATCACTTCATTGATTGTTACCTCGTCCGTTGTCGGTTGTGATCAAGAACAATAATCTCGACCCATCATGGGGCCCAAAGGATGGATTGACTCTGTGACAGATGCCACTCTGGGTGGGTAGGATGATGCATGGCCGAGAGATAACAAACGGGGAGAGGTGTAACAGGTGGCATGCACGTTTGAATCCACTGCTGTGCTGGGTTGACACTTTCCTTTCGTTCCCTCGAGGAGAGAGAGATATTCGGGACGAAGATGGGGTTGACTCAAAGCTGGTGATGACTATATAATGCTGTCAGAAGCCTCACCAACCATCTCTGCGTCATCTCTGTGACTCTTCCTTGTTCCCTCCTCTTCTTCTCCCTCCCGCTTCGTGTCTTTCTCTCTCTCTCTCATATCTCAACTTGCTCTCTTCTTGAGTTCGCCTACCAGCTTCGATCTTCGTGTCCCTCCTTTCTCGATTAACACTATTATTTGTCTTCTTACTCAACTTGTTGAGATCACTCTTTCTCTCACAATGAGAACCATCATTCCTTTCCTATGTGCCCTGGGTGGACTGATGATCCACGGCGCTGCTCTTCCATCTGGAGTCGCCCCCGGTCTCTCGCAGGGTCATCACGGCCGTGTGAAAGGTTCGCCCAAGCCTGTCAACTGCTCCCAGCCCCCGAGCTACAAGTCAGTTGCATACTTTGTGAACTGGGTGAGATTCCCCAATCTATAAAACCACCACCAATTCAAACACTGGGTCACATCATGAATCACTAACACCTTCTTTGGGGAAACAGGCAATCTATGCCAGAAACCACAATCCGCAGGACATTGCAGCCGAGAATCTCACCCACGTTCTCTACGCCTTTGCCAACCTCCGCGTCGACGGCGAGGTTTACCTTACTGATTCCTGGTCCGATGTGCAGAAGCACTACCCGGGAGACTCGTGGAACGATGTCGGCAACAATGCCTACGGATGTACCAAGCAGCTCTTCCTCTTGAAGAAGAAGAACCGCCGCATGAAGGTCATGCTGTCGATTGGCGGGTGGACCTACTCGAGTAACTTTGCCACGCCGGCGAGCACTGAGCAGGGACGCAAGAGGTTTGCGTCGACTGCGGTCAAGTTGATGGGCGATGTGGGATTTGATGGGTTGGATATTGATTGGGAGGTAAGTGTGCCATTGCCGTCGTCATCATGTCTCTCTGCATGCAGGATTTCCAGAAGATGAAACACCCGATACTAATCTCCATACCGCAGTATCCTGCAAATGATGCCCAGGCGAATGATATGGTTTTGCTTCTGCGTGAGCTGCGCATGGTATGTGTTTGATATTGAGTTTACTGGTCCATTCGTCTTATGGCTAACCATTTTTTGCTGCAAGGAACTTGACAAGTACGGACGGGAACATGGCAAGGGCAAACACTTCTTGCTGAGCGTTGCCTCTCCAGCGGGTAAGTTCTCTCTTTTCTCTTTCTCTTTCCGCTTACCCTCCGCCCAGCAAGCACTCCCCAAACTGACCCACCCCCATGGCAGGCCCCACAAACTACAACGTTCTTCACCTCGCCAGCATGGACGCCCAGCTCGACTTCTGGAACCTGATGGCCTACGACTACGCCGGCAGCTGGGGCCCCGTCGCCGGCCACGCGTCCAGCCTCTACCCCGCGGCCAACAACCCGGCCTCCACCCCCTTCAACACGGACCAAGCGATCAACGCGTACACCGCCGCGGGCATCCCCCCGCACAAGATCAACCTAGGGATGCCCATCTACGGCCGATCCTTCGCCAACACCGACGGACCCGGCAAGCCCTTCAACGGCGTCGGGGGCGGAAGCTACGAGAACGGCATCTGGGACTACAAGGCCCTCCCGCAGCCCGGGGCTAGCGTGACCGAGCTCAACGACATCGGTGCCAGCTTCTCGTACGATGCCGCTCGCAAGACGATGGTCAGCTACGATACGCCCAATATCGTCAAGCTGAAGGCCGAGTACATCAAGAACAGGTGTCTGGGCGGGGGCATGTTCTGGGAGACTTCGGGGGATCGGAAGGGTCAGGATAGTTTGATTGTGACGGTGAGTTTGCCCTTGGTGTTGCTTTGCTCGCTTGGAGAGGATGGATTACTCAGATGTATAGAAGCTGACGCGCTTGGCATACAGTTGGTTGATAATCTTGGGGGTGTCAATGTTTTGGATAAGACTGAGAACCAGATGGAGTACCCCATTTCGCAGTACGATAACATCAGGAAGGGTGGAGCTGGAAACCCCTGAAATTGGATATCTGAATGGATAGAGACTTTAGAAGGTTTTGTTGATGGAGGCATTTGTTCTGAGTCATGAGCACGGATTTTTGAGATGTTGCTGTGTTGCTGTCTTGCTATGTAGCTTTCGAATACCATGTCATTTTGTTTTTTTTTTTTCTTCTTCTTTTGTTTGATTCTAATCCATGCAGTACTTGCCATTCTTGGTACTTTTGACAAAAAACCACATCCGTCCTGTTTACTCTCCTGTCACTTGGACCTCACATACATTGCCGATCCCATTCAACAAATACTACAAGAAGACGAAGATATCTCTCACAGTTGCGACGCACGATGATCGGGGACCACTCGTGGCAGAACCGATCTCTTGATCCGCTCCTCAGTCACGAACATCTGATCAGGCACCCACGAGAGATCTACCTCTCCGGCCCATCGTCCATCATGGGCCAACACCAGCATACCTACTGCTTTCCCACACAGCCAAGCCTGCACCATGCCTTCGCCCGAGAACGCACACGACAACCACTCGGCTCCAGGGCCTTCGTCTCCCTCCACGGCTTCCCCACGGCCTGACGCAGAATGCGGGAGCTTGCCGATCCACGGATGTCCATCTGCGCTGAAGCCCATGTTTCCCGTCCACGCCGTGTCAACATCCCGCTCAGCGCTCCATTCGCCCCAATCCTCCTGGTCGAACGCCTTCTGGAGTGTTGTCTTCAGATGGTTCAGCGTATACGGCGGGACTCCCTCGTTATCAGATGCGATGCCCAAAGCCAAGATCCCTCGATCTGCATGCTGCCCAAAGCCCCCTCCCAGCATCATCTTGTTGGCTGTCTCCCCACCGGAGGGCAACTGAGTCAGGTAGTCAAAGCCATGCTCATAGTTAAACAGCCAGGAGTGCTCGGTTCCTTGTGGTCGGAAGCTGCGCCCTGGGTTCTGCGCCGTCATTGTTCCTTGGATGGGGTAGATGCGGCCGCGCAGTCCCGGCACCAAGTGACCGACATGCGCGTTCGTGCAGTGGATGACATGACGTGCTCGGATCGTTCCTCTCGGCGTGACGATCGAGTATCGCAGTGCGGACGGGTCTGTGGGTGTCGCGTTCTCGCGGATAGCCGTTACGGGTGTCTTGGTCTCGATCCGGAGGTCCTTGGGATACTGCTCGCGCAGACGAGCCAGTAAGCCGGTGACGAAGCGATACGGCCACATGGCGCCGGCGGGCCCGGCGATGACACCTCGAGCGTTTGGGTCCAGACAGAATTCCTTTTGTGTCTTATTGTAAGCGTCTGACCCTCTTGTAAATACACATATCCTTCAGCTCTTCTTCGGATATGCTAAAAGTTGGGAAGTAAACTGACCTTCGGTATCTCGGCTTTCTCGAAAATCTGCCATTCCACCGTCTCGGCAGGCATACACTCCTTGAGTCTCCGGATAGAACGCACCGTTTCCACCCACTTGTCATCATCAAAATGAACGCTCAGGAACTGGACTTTTCGGGCCTGGGCAACCTCTCTCAGCCCGTATTCGTCTGCCACTCGCAGCAGCTCCGCCAGATGTGCGAGGCGGAATCTCATGGTTCGGATCGCAGTCTCCACTCCATACGTCTCTTCGAAATAGCCGAATTCCTCCGCGGTCTCAAGGATGTGGCCCCCATTCCGGCCCGTCGCGCCATGGCAGACCTCACGGCCATCTAGTATAACGACAGACGGCCTCTTTTCTTGATTTCCTTCGCCAAATGCGTTCAACAATAGGGTCCTAGCGATGGAGGCGCCCGTAATCCCGGAGCCGATGATCACAACCTCCGCTTCTGTTGCGAGTTCGGCGGATTGCAAGCTTGCGAGCTCAGAGAATGGGGGGTCTTTGAGCCAGAAAGAGGGCATGCCGTGAGGTGCTGGAAGGCCTGGATCGGCGAATGCGCGGTTCAGGGCTTCTTGTCGGTCCTGAAGAGGAACTCTAGGGTCGGAGAATGCGGCCTGAACGAAAGCCATGACCGATTTCTTTCTGTCTCAGGGGGACGAGGAATTTCTGAATAGCGGATGTGATATTTTATGGTTTGGCGATTGCGAGATGCTTGCGGACGATTTAGCTAAATGATACGAAGGAGTGAGCACTTTGACTGACGAGTATTCATGCAGTAGGTATGCCAGACCAGAGCAACCGGAGAGTCTATCTAATCGGAGCGTTAGTATCAGGTACACTCATCTCAGTATTGAGTTCGGGTTCCTCGCGCGCCGAAGATTGACAATTGATAACAGAACTTGGAAGGTTTAAAGGGCAGGACTCGGCAGAAGGGTCGACCTGCCGCATTAGGAAGTGACGATAAGCATTTCCCCGCAGGTACCATTCGTGATGTGGGGCTCACCAACTCTACTTACATGAACAACACCACTCGCGTCCAGCTTCTATTCTGAGCCCCAAAGCGAAACGCAGATAAATCATGGCATTGCCGCGGTACTCTTGTGCTCAATTCAACTGGATTGAATGGGGTACAACAGCAATTGAGTGATCAAGCTCTCCAAATAGACCCCCTCCGACGCAGCAGCAATATGCACTCAACCCAAAACCACTCCTCCTCCCCCGGCAATGCCTTCTACCCGGAGACCCCTCCCATGCGCCGCCCGGACCTGACATACCTCTACCGCCTCGAATGCGACATCGACAAAGACGAGATCAATCTTGGCGCCCCCCACGCGGCGGGCGTCATCCGGAGTATCGCGAACATCGTCGGTGGTACCTTAAAGGGGCCGGGGGGCCTTTCAGGAACCGTCCTACCTTTGGGGGGAGCGGACTGGTCCACCATGATTGAAGGGACGCATGTGAGTGTCCACCACTCGGATTGTCTCAGGTTCGGTGTCTGATCAAAAACTGCAGTCCATCACGCTCGATGCGCGCTACACGGCGAAGACCGATGACGGCCACTACCTGTATATTCAAGCCCATGGGCTTTATCGTCCCGGTCCGGGGACGGCGTATGCGAGACAGGTGGCGGAGGATCCGTTCTCACGCCCGCCGCCGACGGTCACTCAGGATGATGTGGAGTTCTTCTCGCACCTGAGGATCGAGGCAGGACCCGGGAAGTACAATTGGTTGAATGGGCTGGTTTGTGTTGGGGTGATGACCTGCGTGGAGGATCGGATTGTGATTGATGCGTACTATTTGACGAATTTTGGGGGCGTGGGGCCGGATGATGTGGTGATGAAGCCTACCAGTTGAGACATTCGGAATATAATTTCTTTCTAAATATATCGGTCCGTATGCATAGGAACTGAGCAGAATGCTTGAACATGATTACATCTCAGTAGATAATATGCTATGTCCCAGTCAGCACACTAGACCCCGCTGACAACCGAGGTATCCCATATAGGCAAGTGGACGCACTACTTAGTAGATTGTGTTGATCCCCTCACCTCTGCTCACTGCACAGCACGATAAGCCCCTCTCCTCTCCTCTTCCTCGCGGCAGATCAACTCGGAGATGAACTTGTCATTCGAGCCAAGTATATAAACGTCCCAATTGGCCCCTCTTACCCAGGTGAGCTCACACGATCTTCTCTGACTCCATCATACTCCCGCGATCGCAAGTCCAACCAAACATGACAGTCACGAAACTCTCCGGCCCCGAAGACTGGCGCGCCATCGTCGCCCACAAGCGCAAGCAGCTCGACTCGCAAATCCCCTCCGCCTGGCGCCTGACCGACTCCTTCCGCGCCTCCCTCCCCGCCAACGGCCACCTTCTGGCCTTCGACGCCGTCGCCAAGAGCAACATCCTCACCTCCGCAGAACTCGACCTCACCGAGAACTACACCGCGGGCCAATTACTCCAGCGCCTCGCCTGGGGCGACGTCAGCGCCGTCGCCGTGACCACCGCGTTCTGTAAGCGCGCCGCCGTCGCGCAGCAATTGGTCTGTCTCGTATCCTCCCCACTTGCGCTTCCAGTCGAGTTCTCTCGCCGGACAGACACTCACACTCCACCCCCAACAAAATATAGACATCCTGTCTGACAGAGCACTTCTTCGATCGAGCGCTCGAGCGAGCAAGGTATCTGGATGACTATCTGACGCGGGAGGGGAGGGTCGTCGGTCCGTTGCACGGGTTGCCGGTCAGTCTCAAGGATAGTTTCCGCGTGGAGGGGGTCGATACCAGTGTCGGGTATGTGTCGTTTCTGGGACATGGCCCGGCGCAGGAGAACTCCGCGTTGGTCCAGATGTTGTGGGATCTGGGGGCGGTGTTGTACGTCAAGACGAATGTGCCGCAGACTATGATGGTGAGGGATACCCTCAACTTTGGTGGTTGATTTGGATGAGGAGAGTTGGTGCTTCCTCTCTTCGGGTCGGGTCTGGAGACATGGACTGCACCGTACAGTACAGCATATGCTAACGACAATCCCAGACAGGCGACTCAGACAACAACATCTATGGCCGCACCCTGAACCCCCACAACACGAACCTCACCGCCGGCGGCTCGACGGGAGGCGAAGGCGCCCTCGTCGCCCTCCGGGGCTCCATCCTCGGCGTGGGCACCGACATCGCCGGCTCGATCCGCATCCCAGCCCTCTGCTGCGGCGTCTACGGCTTCAAGCCCACCACCGCCCGCATCCCGTTCGCGGGCCAGGCCAGCGGCGCCATGGAGGGCTTGCCGGGCATCATGCCCTCCGCCGGCCCACTGGCTCAATCCTTTGAGGATTTGGAGTTATTCATGTCCACAATCCTGGACGCATCCCCTTGGCGATACGACAGTGCCGCCATCGCAGCGCCTTGGTGCAGGCCAGCGGCCATGAACCAGCAGCAGCAGCAGCTACTAACAATCGGCGTCCTCGGCGAATGCGCACACTTCCCGCTCCACCCCCCCGTGAAACGCGCCTTAGAGAATGCAATAGACGCCCTGAAGAAGAAAGGCCATCGCATCGTCTACTTGAACCCTAACAACGACGACAACAGCACCACCGCATCCTCACCCTCACCCTCCACAGCCTTCGCTCTCGCAACCAACCTCGCCCACGCCAACCGCCTCAGCTTCCAATATTTCATCTACGGCCCCAGCGAAGACCACATAACCCCCAGCGGCGAACCGCCCGTCGCCTCCGTCGCGAAAGCCAGTTCCCCAATGTTCACAGGCCCCTTCCCCGTCCCGATGAACGAGACCGTCTCCCCATTCACATTAATCGATACCCTCCACAAGGAACGCCAGAAGTACAGCGACGCGTGGCGCGCGACGTTCGTCACCAACGAATTAGATGTCGTCCTCGCCCCGGGGGCCCAGAGCCCCGCCGTCGAGTGGGATACCTTCGGGTGGCCGCCGTACACCCTTGTGTGGAATCTGGTGGACGTATGTTCTGTCTCATTCTTGCGCTGTGGTCATTGAAGATAGGGATGCATGCTAACATTAGCTTCTGCTATCGACAGTATCCAGCCTGCATCATCCCCTACGGCAAGGCCTCCAAGGTCCTCGATCCGGAACCGATAATCCTGACGGATGGCGTGCAGCCGAGTTGTATGTCTAGACCCTCTATCTTCCCCTGCAGCTGGCTGTAATCTTCGCGTGTGGCTGGATATATGCATGGTTGAAATCACTAGGAACCACTGGATATTTTGTTTGACTAATGCTGGAAAAAATGCAGACCATCCCGACGCCGTCGACGGTGCGCCCTGCGCGATCCAGGTGGTTGCGCCGCGGTTTCACGACGAGAAGTGCTTGGCGGCTGCGAGGGTCATTGATCGGGATATTCGGTTGTAGGATTGGACTTGGTAAGGCGATCGATAGACGGTGATTTGGTGGGTCGACGAAGAAGTTGGAGAAGTTATATCGGTAACTTACCTTGTGTGCCGTTGACAATATCGAATGCATCATCCCTCTAGTTGAATAGAAGCAGCGATGAAATCAGCATTAGCAGTCGCAACAGCTACAGGTACAGTAAGAATAAGCTATGCAGGGAGCATTCACCACGGAAAGAGAATCAATTCTCATGCAGAGAATGTTATATTATATTGATTGCTATAAACAAACCAAGGCTCGAATATAATGTAATGTCCCGACTATAAATTACGATGAGATCCGTGGCAGAACAGCGGATAAAATCGTACTCAAAGATCGTCGAGGGCATTTCCGAAGAAATGCCTTTTCTCTCGTCTCATACCGATCTGCACTCTTTCTGATGATAAAAGTACAGCGGCATCCAGCTCAAGATCATCCGAGAGAGGAAAACGGAAAACCGAGCGAGGCAAGAGACATGCAACAGGAAGTTTCTACCGGTTTACAACCCACCAAACCCGAAAACCCGAATGGCGGAAACAGTACAAGTGATGATGGGCATTGCGATCAATTATGGGTATCTAGGAACCCGCATACACGACATTATCCCGATTAGACGCCAAGAATCTCCATCGTTTCAAAATCAGTAAGCCACCCTGGTGCGCATGTCCTGCATTCTTGGTTAGTTATCGCCACGAATAATTCAATACCACGGGAAAGTGACTCACCGAAATCTTGCGCTCGATCTCGCGCACGGAGCGATCAAGCTCACCGGCAATCATCATCTTCGTGTCATTAGGCAATAAGAAATACATCTCACACAGATCTCCGTCAATGACACCTTTGACGGGTGCATAGTAGCTGCGGTAGATCAGGTGGTCCCGACCAGCGAGAGGAGGGTGCTGTGCAGCCAACTGCATCTCCAGGCTTTGAAAGAAGTCGACATCCTCCCGACTAATGAAGGGAACCAGCATTCCAATGGTGCCTTGGAAACCAGTCCAGACGAGAATGTCGCGTCCTCCCGCCACCAGCTGCGTCTTATGCAAGCTGGTCGGAATGTCCTGGGTGTAGACATGGATCATCAACTCCAGGCGGTTAGGGGTTCCGTGCAGATAACCACGTTCGTGAATCAGATGGGCACCCGAGCCATCCTCATCCGCTTCCTCGGAAGTCTTCTTGGGACAGCGCAGCAGCCAGAGATTGCCGAATTTGTCACCACCAGCAGTTGTCTCGTAGTCAACCATCGTAGTGGTGGTTGTCCAGCGGGAGAGCGAGTCATCCACGAAAGGAATCAGAACATTCTCCTGGTATTTGTAGACGACATAGGTGACACTCTCACGGACATCGCTAACAACAATCCGACTTCCTTGGGTCTGCAGACCGACGATGGTCGTAGGCACAACCGGCGCCTGACACTTACGGAGAAGTTGCTTCATTCCGAGGTCATAGATTCGCAGCAAAGACCCAAGACCGACGATAAGACGGCCTTGGAATCCAAGAAGGGCAAGAGGAGGGTCGTCAACCTTGGTCTTGTGGATGAACTCCAGCTCTTTACCGTCTTCTTGGAAACGGTAGATGTGGATGTACCCTCCGGCAGAAGACTGAGGGTTGATCGTCATGTCTTTGACAGTTCCAACAACCAAGAACGTCTCATCGTCCTGACTGGTGAAGGGAACTGCTGCAACGCTGACTGCGGCCTCATTTTCTTCAAGCTCCACGGTATAGATAACTGATTTAGCTTCCAAGGGATCAACGACCTGGATGCAAGAGGCCCAGTGACCAGAGCCTCGAGGATAACCGAATTCTTCCGGTGGCAAGACAGTTACATCTTCACCACGGGTTTTGGCATCCTCGAGCAGCTGTGTTCTCGTGGCAGGAGCAAGGACATTGTTGTCCGACTCGATGACATAGAATAGCGGCTGCTCTGGGTGCTTCACAAAGCGTCGCGGGGTGTATGCAAGTGGAATTGACTGCTGTAGCATGTTGTTGTCGAGCTTCTCAATGGAGAAAATCCTGAAAGCCACAATTAGCTTGGTTCGTGACACAACATCCAGACAAAAATGGTGTGACAGTAATGATCTCAGTAGGAACAATTGGAAAATAAAATAAAGTTGATCCACATAGATATTCGGATCCCTTGTGTTCATCATATGATCGGTGGAGAAGTTGGGAAAGAATGAAGAGAAGGGTCAAACATACCGTAAATTCTGTCCTTGAATACCAACCATGCCTTCCACGCACTGTTCACTCGAGAAGTTCCAGCCCCATTCGAGCCCAACATAGTCAAGTGGTGTAAGCATGAAGCCCTTTGTTTGAACATCCGAGTAGCCTAGCCAAGGACGAGAACTGAGCGCGAGAACTGCAGTCTGTCCCTTGACAGAAACCTGGAACAGCTTGACGGCCTTGGATCCCAAGAATCGTGTACGAGTATCTGATAGTTCGCCAGTGACCTCATCAAGCAATGTTCGGAGGTAAACACCCGAGTGTAGTCCGATGTGCAGATACAGCGTCGTGCCTCCAGAGCTAGAGTCCGCCATCGACATGATGTTCAGAGCCGACGGGGCCGCAGTAAGAGCCTGAACAGATTTGCTTTCCAGCGTAGTATCTGGGTCCAAGCTAAGAATACGCACAGTCGAGTCATCACACCCGACCGCGAGGAACGAGCTACGAACACGACCCTCTGGAACCTCACCTAGACTCAGGCAGGTGACAGTACCGGTCATCTGACGGCGTTCATCGTACTCAGCAAGGGAACCGTCCGCATCCATCTCAAAGTACACGATTTCTCCAGAGCTCAAAGCAACAGCAACTTGGCGTTCATTTGTAGTCGCTGCCACAATTGACCGGTGCTGGGGAGCAGGCCACTCGTTAACCCGTCGGTCGGCCAAAATGTGTCGGATACCACGAGGGTGGATCTGAATCAACGAGTCCTCGCCGAGTTGTTGAACAGCAAGCGTTGGGGCAGTGGAAAGAAAACCGGTGTCGGTCACTTCTTCAACCGTCTCGCCGATACTGAGCACAAGTGTGCCGTTGGCAAATGAAAGAATAATGTAGGCATCGAACTCATCCGCGCGAGTCAGCTTCGTGGTCCACACCGCAGACGGGACGCTGGGAAGCTCAGACTCAACGATCTCAGACACCTCTAGACCGTGTTTCAGCGTTCTAAAGGTGCTGCGAGCGCCTGTGCCAGATATCGTATAGATCTGAGGAGCGTCGTCTTCCGTCAAATTCGCAACTTTGCTGTCGATCAGCGGATTCAGCGAATTGATTGTCTCCACGAGATTGAGGTTCTCTGCGGCTCTTGGCTGGAAGTAGACAGGATCACAGGCCACTGTAGGATCCGGATTGAAGTTCTCGCTGGAGAATTCAATCTCCTCATCATCATCTCCCAGCTTCTCGAACTGGTAGAAGTGATGATTACCAGCTTCGCTTGCCACATACAAGAAACCGCTCTTGAGAATCAACAGGTTGGAAGCAACGGGAACGGTGTCAAAGTACTTGATCTTGAGCCGTCTCACTTCGCCTGTGAGCTGACCATTATCGTCCTCAACCATGTCAATGTTGAGCTTGAAAAGGTCGCCGTCATCGGACTGCAAAAGGAAGAAGAATGCTCCTCTCATCTTATGCATGACACCGGCGGTGATATGCCGTTTGCGCTCGGGGTTTTCAGTGGCACCCTTGCGCCGCGGGATAGGCACGCGGAAGGCATCTTGGTTCGAGTGACGGTATGTGACGCTATCTTCCCCACAGACCAGAACACCGCTGGGGCCATCTGCACCGCCGGGGACTTGAAAAAGTAAGGATGCCGTGCGATCAACGGGATCAGACCACTTGCGGACAACGTGATTGAGACCGAGGTCCAGCTCATAGTACACCAAGTGCTTCTCGATCTCTTCGAAAGCACGTCCAGTCGGATCCTGATCCGACTCGGAATAATCCACCTCCAGTGCCGCAAAGATGGGGTTTTCATATCCTACATCCAGAGCGGACATGGCAAAGACCAATGTCTGTGGCTTGTGAGCCTCAAGCGGTGAAGAGATCGTCAGCTCGGCCTGCGAGTTCCGATTCAGAACATAGACGAGCTTGTTCTTTTCCACCGACGCCATCATGCAGGCTCGACCCTTAGGGTCGACCGCCAGATACTGACCCGGAACCACTCGACGAACGCCAGACTTGCCAAAGGTCTCGAGGTGAATCCTATGGAATCTATTCTGCGCCGCGACATACTCGATGATGGTAATGCGTCCAGAATCCGAGCCAATGATAATATAATCTATAGGCAGGTCTCAGCACCGTTTTCACGACTAGCACCCAGCATCAAGGTTCGCCGACCGGGGCACGTCCCATCACCGAGTAGGACGGTTCGGCAGAGATGGATCATGCTGCCCGGAAAGCTTGGAAAATCACTATGATGATCTTGGACCAGGCAGGGGCAGAGAATAATCAAGCATACCTTTATTGCTACCAGCTAGCCTAAAAGCTGCCAGAGAGCGAATGATGCCGAAGACATCCTGTGAAAAGAGCGGAGTGACCTTGCCCTGTGTAGGATCGGGACGGTGAATCGTCAGCTTGGAGCCGGACGCTGTGACGATTTGCTGCTCCTTGGTTCCGGCGAATTGACCCAAAATAGCCTGAGTCACAGCAGTGGGAGGCTGGATCGTCAAGGAGTACATGAACATGTGCGAGGTGGTAGCCATGATCGGCAGACTGAGCTCTCACAGAGCTTGCACCGGAAGGAATGAAAGAGGGGAGGGGTGTGTTGTTTACGTCACGTCACAATTGCAGGCAGGGAAGCACTACAGTGAAAGCAGTCCCATTGCTGCCGAGAAGGCAATTGAGAAGGGAGGACTCTCGAGAACGAGTGTCCTCGCAAGTAGAGGGGGAGGGGGGGTGGGGATGAGGATGGATTGTGAAGGAGAGGTCTTGTACGAGACAGGACACTTCCAGGATTAAAAGTGTGAAAATTCCGATGCGAGAAAGGAAATGAGCTTGTGCTGTTTGCTTGGTTTGTAATGTCACGTGCATTACATACAATAACCGGTACTGGTATCAAGAACCCCCTCCAGTCACTCAAATACTGTTCTAGACCGTATGGCAGCACACCCGGCGTCTCCCGCCCACCGGAAAGGCGGACGATGGGATTCTGCCCGCTTCCACCCACGGCGGCGGTTACGCTATCGATCCCTCCTTGGTTGGCGGTAGACTAAGTCACTCAGTAGGTTACTCAACTCACTCAGCAAGACAACACCATCTTATCATAATTAACATTAGTCTGAGTCTAGCTGCGATCCATCCCCCGTTCGGTTCGTTGCAACGAGATTTGACACCTTTCCTCCTTAACACGTCACTCTACACCAACAGTCATCCGCAACTTATCACCGCCTCCCTTCCCCGATCGCATTCATTTCACCTGCTGTCTTGTAATCTCCGTTACCTGTGTGACGTGATCCTCCTCTCAAGCCCCTCTTGCGACCTCTTTTCCGGCCAACAGCAGATCATGGCTGATGAAACCGCCCCGACCGAGGACTCACCTATCACCTTCACTGTCAAGTCCTCCAATGATGCCAAATACACACTCACCCTTCCGTTGTCAACAACAGTGTCGGATTTAAAAGAGAAGCTCGCAACCTCGGAATATGCCGATACCCCCGCGGAACGTCAGCGCCTAATCTACTCCGGACGAGTTCTGAAGGACAACGAAACTCTCGCCACCTACAATATCAAGGAAGGACATACCATCCATCTAGTCAAGAGCGCTGCCAGTAACCAACGTTCTGGGGCTTCCACCCAGAGTGCCTCTACGTCGGCGCCCACTGGTGCTGCCGCCAATCCTCCCGCCACCGGGGTGCCTACGAATCTCGCAGCCGGCACGGGCAACAATCCTCTTGCCGGATTGACGGGGGCTAGATATGCGGGTTTTGCGCAGCTTCCTGGCGCTGGCATGTTTGGTCCAGACGGCGGAGTACGTACAAGACAGCTCAACGCTATCTACAGAATGATCGCTAACCTATCGACTCCCAGATGGGCCCCCCTCCGGATACCGACACGATGCTGAGCATGCTCGAGAACCCCCAATTCCAGTCTACAATCAACGAAGCCTTACAGAACCCTGCAATGATCGATATGATGATCCAGCAGAACCCCATGCTGCGCGACATGGGCCCCGGTGCACGGCAGATCTTCCAGAGTCCCGAGTTCCGTCGTATGCTCACGGACCCTAGCTCAATTCGCCAGATGGTGCAGATGCAGAGAGCTATGGGTGGCGCTGGACTTGGTGGCAGCGCTTTCCCTGCCCCGGGTGTCACTAACACAACCCCCGAAGAGAACCGCAACACTCAAAACAACAACAATAACGGTAGCACACCCACCCCCAGCGCTCCGTTCAATCCATTTATGCCCGCGGGCCTTGGTGCCGGCAATCCCTTCGCTGCTCTCTTTGGAGGAAATCCGGCTTTCGGAGGAGCCCCACCCACCGCAGCCGGCAACAGTCAGCCGGGCTCTACCGACAGAGCGTCTGAGGGCACTACGGGTGACAATAGCAACACTACTACTTCAGGATCGAATCAGCAGCAAGCGCCTCAGAACCCGTTCAGTCTTTTCATGAACCCTGCTCTTTTTGGAGGCCAGGGCGGGCAAGCTGGCCTGAATCCCCTTGACCCGCAACAGAACCCTTTCCTTCGGGATCCGGCAATGCTTCAGCAGATGATGCAAGCTATGGGTGGCGCACCAGGAAATGCCGGTGCGGCTGGCAGTAATCCCTTTGCTGCACTTTTTGGGGAAGGCTTTGGAGCTCCTGCTGCTCCCCAAGACAACCGTCCTCCCGAAGAACGCTACGCCGAGCAGCTCCGTCAACTGAACGATATGGGATTCTATGAATTTGAGAGGAACATCGCAGCTCTGCGTCGGTCTGGCGGTAGTGTGCAAGGAGCGGTGGAATACCTCTTGAGCAACCTTTAGGCTTATCATGTCTTCAGAGGCGACGCGACCAAACGGGATCGATGTTCATTACTTTCTCTTCGGTTACTTCTCAAGGGTGCGTTGCCTGCACTTGTCTGAATGTGGTATGACAGTTTGATATTGGCGGATTGGCAGTTCTTATGATTTTTATTACCCTTTCTGCATGCTCTTTCCAAGGAGAAGTGAGGTTGAAATTGGCTTGGACAGCCTTTGTGTATTAGCTCGCTCACGGCCTTATCTGGAAGGGCTTGTTTTCTTAAGCCGATTCATGAATGAAGATAATTTCTCTGCAATGAGATCTACTCTCACCGTAAACGTTCTTTATCGTTAGTAATCAGCAAAGACTGGCTCTAAGTGGTGGCAACCGAGGATGCACGTTGGAGAATCATCGACGGGAGAACAATTCAACCTCCCTTCCCCACTTCTCCAAATTGTATCCCCAAAGCTATGCTGAGTAATGGAATGCCAAATCGCCACCAGTTTGAGTTCAACGACGTTGCTAACAAATGCAATTCGGATGATCGCATAGATTCTATGTCTGCATTAGGCTAGACATTTTGTATGGCAACTAAGAGTTGTCTTTCCTTGAGGTTGTGTCTTTGTGACAGGTATAGACTGCCATGAGTTCCACCCCGCCTTCCAACAAGAAAGAGTTTCAGTGCAACTATTGTCACCGAGACTTTCGCCGTCTCGAGCACTTGCAACGGCATACCAGAAGACGTTAGTGCTCTTGTTCGCTTACTATGCCACAGTTCCCCTGACATCGTTGTGAAGATACTCATGAGAAACCGTTCAATTGCCCATGTGGAGCCGAATTCTCCAGACGCGATCTTCTGAAACGTCATGAACGTATTGTACATGGAGAGTTCAAGGGGAATACCCTTGCAAGCTCCCTTCCAGGAGAAAGAGCTACAGCATGCAGCTCCCATTCTGAGTCTCGGGGTCCTCGTGTTGTCCGGCGCAATGCCGACCTCTTGACTCCCGAGTCGTTGCAGCGCTCTAGTTCCCAGGCATTGACCGGACGGCCTGTTATGTGAGTATACTGAAAGTTTTGATGGGTAATCAAAACAACAACTAACGGGGAATTGCAGCAACTCTTCGATTCTCACCAATCAATTCATGGAATTAGAGCAATTACTTCGAGCAGATGGTGCGGACCCTTTTGCATATACTGGATCTGTATTGTACTAAGATCGTCGGATCAGATCCTCTGATTGAACAAAACATTGTGGATAATGCAGTATTTCTCAACAGCACTGGTCAGCCTTTCAATGCTGCTACCACGCAACCGGCTTCAAATACTATCCCAGTCACTCCGATAACTAGTCAGGGACCACCAGCTCCTGCCACTCTCCCAACACCGCAGCACAATTTAGGTAGGCTGAAACTTGAATCATCCTCCCATCGACGAAGTAGCATTTAACAGAACGTATATAGGAACGCAGATCGTCCCCCACTTTGCCCATCCATTTATCACCGAATTTCAACGAGACAAGCTAATACAGGCTCTGGGAAGTTGCTATATACCGGATGTGTCTCTACCATCCAGGGATTCGCTCAACCGTTTCCTTGAGGGGTATGTCACAGGGTTCTACCTCAACGTGCCTTTCACCCATATTCCCACCTTCAAGCTTGAGACATGCTCACCCGAACTATGTCTGTCTATGCTGGCAATTGGCGCGGCTTGTCGGTATGAAATTCACTCAGCCACCAAGCTCTTTTTCCTTGCAAAGCTGCTACTTCTGGAATGCCAGCGTCGGAGGGAACATGAAGCTTTGGCACGGCTGACAGGCTCGGATCGGCAAATTAGCAGCGGCGATAACCACATAGATGAAGTTCGATGCTTGCTATGTCTCTGTACACTTGCAACTTGGAGCGAAGACGCCGAGCTCAGGAGCGAGTCTCTCAGGTTGCGCGGCATGCTTGCTCACTCCCTGCGCTTGAGTGGCTTAGAAGAAGTTGGGTCGCAGTCGACCAACAATTGGGAGACCTGGGCAGAGCAGGAGTCCGGAAGACGGACCAAGCTACTCGCATTCTGCTTCCTCAACATCCAAGGCATCGCGTACGGGCTCCCGCCCATCATCTGGGGCCACGAGTTCGGGCTACAGCTGCCGTGCTCTTGTCCTGAATGGACGGCGCCAGATTCAACCACATGGCTCTTCCTGCGGCAAGGCAGTCAAAACGACCGTAGTACTTTCCGTGACGCCCTGAGAGGTCTACTGTCAGCATCTCAAGATAATTACCTTGACAGATGCCTTCCCAGCCCCGTTTCCAACTACGTCCTACTCCATGGGCTAGTTCAGATGGTGATGTGGGTACGAATGCTGCCCGCGAGCTTGGGCATGGCGCCCTCGCTAGACTACCAGGTCCTTTTCCGGTATATCAAACCCCTGAAAGCTAAGAATCCTCACAGCTAACAACAACTTAGAACGGCACTACGTAGATGGACCACCTTCTGGCAACGAACCCCGGAGTCGAATCTTCAGCCACTCGACCCCAACGGGCCTCTACCTTTCACGTCCAGCGCCTTGCTTAGCCTAGCGTATATTCGCAACTGCCTGCAACATGACAGCTACCATTCTACGGGGCTCTTGTCCTGGGATCCAGTGGCTGTAGCTGATCACCTGCACTTGTCTTCGCCCGCGAAGCAGCATTGGGACGAACTTCTGGCCGCGCACCACGCCACCCATGTCCTAGAAATGATAGTCAAGCTGGGTGTTCAGTACGTCAAACACAACCAGGCCTTGGTCTGGAGCATAGAAACGGCGCTGTGCGGGCTTGAATGTGCCGTGTACCTCTCCAAATGGCTCCGAGGGCTGCAGTCGCCTGGCTATGGTGAATCCTTGTCTGGTACGTGCAAAGTTTCCAGTTCTTTTAGGGCATACGTTCCTCGAAAGCACTTGTACCTTTGAGTCACACTTTGCTAACGGATTGTTCTAGAGCCCGAAAATCTCTTGATCGATTGGATCCGAAATGTTGTGACCGAAGGCATGGCATCCATTCAGGGCAGTAGAACCGATGCCTCTCGCACGGCGTTCGATACTCTTGCAGATCAGGTTGTGGAGGTCTGGTCTAATGTAATGCACGGGAACTCTCCCTGGGCTTTCATTAGGATGATTGGGGATGTGTTAGATCAGTATAGACATAGCCGGTTAGGGTGATTCTAGTGCTAGTGCTCAGAATGTACTGTACCTCTCATACACAATTTCCTTGAACTGGTTCAGATGCCAGAAATTTCCATAAGAATAACATCACTCACACCCTTGCTAGACAATGAGCTGATGCAAGTAGCCAGTACTTCTTTCCAGAACTTTTAAAATGATCTACGTTCCGGCTTATACCGAAATGTAAACTACGTAGCGATGTCTCGCAGTGGATGATCCACTTTTGGAGATTGAGTTTGGAGATTCGGAGAAGTGGGTCGGATAACAGACCGTAGGAGTCCGATCCGTGGATGATGATGAATTGTATACACTGCACGGAGTCTCTCCCTCACAACTGTAACATGCAATTAATCATCCCCAGCTACCGCTTCATAGCAGCTTACCACACTGCCAAAGGTATATAAGCCGCCATGATGCCTGCGCTATGAGTCCGAAATCATCACATTCATCCACACTCAACCAATTCCTTCCAACTGATCTTCCCAAACCCAAAACCCCTAATTAAAGCATCAATGTCACAAACAGTCATCCGCCTCGACGGCGAGCGGACCTCCGTCCGGAACCTCAAAGCCTTCCAGGAACCCATCCCATCGCCCTCGAAGCACGAGGTCCTGGTCCGCGTGCACAGCGTCTCGCTAAACTTCCGCGACATCGCGGTGGCCACCTCGCAGTACCCGTTCCCCGTGAAGGACCGCGTGGTGCCGTGCTCCGACGCCGCGGGGACGGTCGTCCAAGTGGGCGAAGGAGTCAAGAAGTTCGCGCCGGAGGATCGGGTCGTCGCCACCTTCGACCCGACCAATCTGTACGGACAGCAGGAGAACTGGGAGAACGGGCAGGGGGGGCCGATCGACGGCGTGCTGCGCGAGTACATCACCGTTCCCGCTGCGGCGGTGGTCAAGCTCCCCAAAGACGCGCCCCAGAGCCTCTCGGAGTGGTCGACCCTGGTGTGTACCGGGGTGACGGTGTGGAATGCGCTCTATGGCAATCTGCCGCTCCGGCCGGGTCAGACGGTTCTGTGTCAGGGTATGTTTTGAATCCACTTTCTTGTACTGTCGGTTTATGAGATTGTGATACTAACCGGTTGGGCTGGGCTGGGCTGCACTACATAGGTACGGGGGGTGTCTCCATCACCGGTGTGATTCTAGCCAAAGCCGCTGGCGCGACAACGATCATTACCTCGTCCAGTGACGAGAAGCTCGAGATGGTCAAGTCCAAGTTCGGCGCCGACCACGGCATCAACTACAAGACGCATCCCGAGTGGTTCCAGGAGGTGCTGCGGCTCACCAACGGGAAGGGAGTGGACTACATCCTGGAGAACGGCGGCTCCGGTACCATCGCGCAGAGCTTGAACGCCGTGAAGATGGGCGGAAATATCTCGGTTATCGGCTTCCTGTCGCAGGCCAAGCAGTCGGAGATGCCGGATGTTGCGAGCCTGGCGCTGGCGAAGGGGGCGGTCGTGCGCGGCATCACGGTTGGCTCGACTCAGCTTCTGGAGGAGGTCGTGCGGTTTGTGGCCCAGAAGGGACTTCGTCTGCCGGTGGAAAAGGAGTTTCGGTTCACTCAGGAAGAGGTGGTTAAGGCGTACGAGTACATGGCATCTGGGTCGCACATTGGCAAGGTGTGCATCAAGCTTGTCGACTAGGTAGATTGGAGAATTGGGCTTGTGGGGGTATTATCGATGATGCGTGAACAGCTATGGATATGCATTTGAGGATTAGGGAAAATCCAACAGACTCAGCACTAACCTGAAGTGGTCGTTTGCATGTAACAAGAACAAGAGCAATGTAGGAGTTGTAGGAGTTGTAGGAGTCGATGGTTGAATGTTTCTCCGGAAATGGCAAGCGACTAAACCCGAAGCTGAAAGTGAAACACAAGCTTCACTGGAAGTTGATCGATCGACCTTCAACTCTTCTTCCCGCTCCCCGACCTTAATTCCTTTTTCCTGCACCTTGGAACCTGTCCAAGACTCCCCCCAACTGCAACTGCACCAACCACACTGACTCTTCTGGTTTCTTGTCTCACTTTGCAACCATTTTTTTCTCTCTCTGGCATTTGATGCCGATTCCATTCGTTCCCTTCTTGGCTGCATTGAATTGTCAACCCCAGGTTTCGCATCTCCCGTCGCAATCTGAACCGCTGGATCTCCGTTCGTCGACCGTCGGGCTGTTCCCCGTTCCCCCCTCTTCCCTCTCTTAAATCGTGGTTTGACTACATACATCCACACCTGGCTGTCTTCCTTTCCTTACTCGATTATGTTTATCTTTTAAATATTCTTTCCCTTCTATCTCGATTTTCTAATTGTTTTATCGCTCGAATTGACTTCTGGCCGATAAAGATCGGGCGGTCAGTTGACAGAACGCTGATCTACTTACTTGCACCCCCTCGATCTCGTATCCGCCACGTACGACTTATCAATCGTTCGCAAACTGCTGGTGCATGCTTGCGCTGTCGTGCCTCAATCTCTGGTAGAGTGGCTGGTACCCTTCTCTTCCTAATCGAATCATGGAGCTTCGACAGTTCTGGCGCCCTCGTCAATGGGCCTTGTGGCTGTTGTTCGCTTCGTGTACCTACGCATTCTACATCCCTGGTAGGTCGGCATCGCTGGTGTTGCGACAACCATCCACCCTATCGCTGACCCATTGGTGTTTTATTAGGATATTCTGTCAAACGCTACAACGACGACGAACACATCCCTCTCCTCGTTAATAAAATTTTTTCCGATAACACTCAGCTTCAGTATGCATACTTCGACTTGCCTTTTGTCTGCCCTCCCAGCGGCCGCACCCACGGCGGATCCCCGTTTGGCTCGGGACAAAGCGTGTCTCTCAACCTGGGAGAAATCCTTCGCGGCGACCGTATCATGACATCTGATTTTGAATTGCAGATGGGCCAGAACGTCGATTGTCGGGTGCTCTGCGAACAGGAGATCGGGCGCAAGGATATCAAATGGACTCGTCAACTCATCAAGGAGGGATACGTGGCCGAGTGGATCGCGGATAACCTCCCTGGCGCAACCAGCTTTGTGACTGTGGACGGAAGTCGCAAGTATTATGCTACCGGCTTCAAGCTCGGTTTCCAGGAGTACTCGAACATCGACGGCAAGCTGCGGTATTACATCAACAATCATTTCACTATTGTCATCCGCTGGCGGTCGGCTCCGGAAGGCGGCAAGGTCATTGTCGGCTTCGAGATCCACCCGAAGAGTATCCGCGCGGAAGATCACACGCAGAATGGTTGCCCGAAGCAGGTTCACGAGGCGCACGATGGACTTGAGCTGTACATCCCGCCGAATACTTCGAAACTGCGCGAAATGTACCCGGGATCGTCATATATCCCCGAGGACGATGACGAGATCGATGACGGCGCCACCCTCAAGATTCCATACACCTACTCCGTCTACTTCAAGGAGGAGAATGGGGTTGACTGGTGGAACCGGTGGGACCTTTACTTCACCAACCAAGAGGAGGGCTCTGCAACCCACTGGCTCGCTATTCTCAACTCTCTGACTATCTCCGGTGTCCTCGGAGTGGCAGTCTATGTCATCTGGAGTCGGACTGTGCAGGGCGACATCAAGGGTCGCGGAGATGGAGCTTTGGAGGATGGAAAGCTCAAGGTGAAGTCCAGAGCTTCGGAGAGGAAAGGTGACGGGCTTCTGGAGCAGAGCACAGATGTCGAGCGGGATGCGGATGGATCTGACGATGAAGGTCTGGAAGACGTCAGCGGATGGAAACTGCTTCATGGCGACGTATTCCGGACGCCTCAATTCAGTGGACTTCTGGCGCCCCTTATCGGCTCCGGCATGCAGTTGTTGTTCATGGTTTCGGGACTCTTGTTCCTCAGCTGCCTGGGTGTGCTGAATCCTAGCTTCCGTGGCGGATTTGTCAGTGTTGGTATGGGCTTGTTTGTCTTTGCTGGTTTGTTCTCGGGCTACTTCTCGGGCAGACTCTACAAGACATTTGGGGGTGTTCATTGGCGGAAGAATACGCTGATTGTGAGTGTTCTGCTTCTCAATGACTGTGCTGCTACTAATACCTCCAGACCGCCCTGTTCTTCCCTGGTTTGGTCTTCTGCCTGATTTTCATCCTCAATCTGTTCGTCTGGGCCCAGGCCTCGAGTACCGCGATTCCGTTCGGCACTCTAGTCGGTCTTCTTGCTCTTTGGCTCTTGATCCAGGTCCCGTTGGTCTATGTTGGCAGTTGGTATGGCTATGTCCGCACCACGGCTTGGGAGCATCCTACCAAAACCACCTCCATCGCTCGCCAAATTCCGCCTCAGCCTTGGTATCTGCACAGCATCAGCGGTACTCTTTTGACTGGACTGGGTCCGTTTGCTGTGCTGTTCATTGAGCTTCTCTTTGTGTTCCGGAGCTTGTGGCAAGACAAGAGCGGATACTACTATGTGTTTGGATTCCTCAGTGCCGTGTCGACGATCCTGATGGTCACGATCAGCGAGGTGACGATCATTGCCACCTATAGTCAGCTTTGTGCCGAAGTAAGTTGTTCGTTTGGGGAGGTGAGACGGGCTGTCGCTAACGGGAGTAGAACTACCACTGGTGGTGGCAGAGCTTCCTTACCGGTGGAAGCAGTGCCTTCTGGGTGTTCGGGTATTGCATCTGGTACTATTACTTCCACCTTCACATCACCGGCTTCGTGTCTAGTCTTCTTTTCTTCAGCTATAGCTTCCTTGCCTGTACCGTGTACGGTCTGTTGACTGGGACTGTTGGGTTCCTGACGGCGTACGCATTTATCCGACGTATCTACAGGTGAGTGATCTGCTTTGTGTTTTTTTTTTTTTTTTTTTGGTGTGATCTGACCAGCAACAGTGCAATCAAAGTCGATTAAGTGGTTACTTCCATTCGAGACGGATATCCGGGGAGTTTGGTCGGGGCTTGCAATTTTCAGTCTCCGCTGAACTTTTTTCATGATGAATGTACTCGTGCCTCTAACCTTGAAGGGGCGAGTGCAGTCTGTCAGTTGACAGTGTTCATTGCATGGCTTGTGGCCATTTACGTGTCAACTTAGATATATATACTCTGCCTTTAGCGAATTTATTTCATTTTGTGAATCCAGGTCTGCGAGCGGCGTATTTTTGACGTGGTTCTAGAAGCAATAGGCCATGCTTCGATGCCGCACCATAAAGGTCATATTGAGAACAAGTCTCTCCTTAGAATCATACAACCACTGAAGCACGACCTCATCACATGGACTCCTCCCGTATGTACGAATTACCCCCAAGTCCACAGACGAATCACATCAAGGGAAGAACAAGACTGGCTAAAACAGCTCTAGGCTCGAGCGCCGCTAGATGTTACTGCAGATGCAGAATACCTGTCACCCGCGTCCAGGCAGCCTCACCACGTATCCAGCCCACCGTGCCGTGCAGTAGCGCACCCACCGCTTCCTTGCCCCAATCCGGAACCCGCCACGGCTTCAAGCTTCCGGGATTCATCTGATTATAACCTCTTCTTGTATTGCCAGGTGCTTAGGCACCGGTTGATTCCTAAGCGTCGTGACTCACTCAAACTCCGACTCAGACTTAGACTTGGACTGAAGTCTACTAGGTTTGGTCTGTTTGCTCGCATTGTATACTGTATGTAGATAGACTATATAAGACATCAAGAATTTCTGGGTCTGGCTCATCAATTGCTCAAGCCCTGGCCATCATTCACTGCTTGGCATCTACTACTACTGCTCCCTCAAGAACGCCCATCTCCAGCTGGGACCGTGTCCAAAATATCCAGACCCGAAGGAAAGCGCCCTCCGACTTCCAGAATAACAAACCATACAATTCGTTTAGATCACCCTGACAAAGATTACTCGAGTTGGGGATCATACCTCAATCAAGTACCTCACCGCCACCATCTATCCTTCCATCCATCCCCAAAACCATCACCAAACCCCCGGGGAAATACCGAGAAAAAAAATGACATCCTCCACCTCCCTCCCCCGGCCCCCGGCCACATCAGAACCAGGCAGCGCCATCCCCCGTCGCCCCAAAACGGATCTCGAGCTCGCGGCCGAGGCGTGGCGGTTTGTCAGTCGGCAGGTGCAGAGGGTCCGGGATCGGCGGGCCACGAAGGCGGCTGCTGCTGCTGCTGTCGGTGTTGGTGGTTTGGATGGCAAGGGATCTAATCAGGGAGATGATGATGCTGGGTCGGTTTTGAGTGAGGCGGTGACGGTGGTGGAGTGTGTAGCTGGGGGGGAGGGGATGCGGGAGGGGGAGAAGATGGGGGCCTAGGGGGGGATTGCCTTTTGTTGCTTTTGTGGGGGATGGTTACCATTTTGTTGTTGTTGTAGTTGTTTATGCGGGGTGGGGGTTATGGTTGTGCTAATGGTTGGTTTGGGTGGGTAGGGCTGGTAGGTGCCCGAGTGTTTTGTTCTTGGGGTAGGGGTTGGGTCGTGGATTGAGGAGTTCTTTCTATGGATCCGGTATGGTTGTAGTGTGGTTGATGGGTTATGAGCTGAATTGGTGTATGATACTATGGTTGAGGGCTAAATGGATCTGGCAGGTTGGTTGGGTCTTTTGATATTATGGAATGTGTAAAGTGGAAGGAGGGGAAGGTGACTGGGGTACGATTTTGAGGGGTAGGCTTGTTTTCTGGATAGCTTGAAAATGAATAAGAATCAGGTGTATGTAGACCCTTCTAAAGCTAGATTAGCATAATTATATTGGAGGCGATTGGGTCGTGGCTCAACCATCTGATGCGGATATCTTGTTCCATACTAACTCCTACCAGCTATGCGGAGGCAATCCGCCCAGCGACAGCGCAGATCTTCAAACAACCCAAGAACCACCCAATACTTTGTACGTAGGTATGTCCGAGACTGAAACAACAACTCACATCCCCGAAAATGCCACCAGAAATGCCACCTACCGCAATCGACCGTTGATGACTAACCCGGCGATGGCGTGCTCGCAGGTTGCCATCCGATGACGTTGGAGCCTCCATCACACTCACGCTCCAGCGCCCACCACTAGAGAAGAAACACACCTGAGCTGCGGTGACCCGGGTTTCCAACCTCGTCTGATCCCTACGATGAACCCTGCACTCTCGAAACATCGGACACGCGGACATTTCAGCCGAAGTCATCCCCGCCGAGAGCTGTCAGACAAGACGACCAGACACGCCACGCCACGCCCACAACAGAACAAGCCATGCTGCGGCTCCAAGCTACTCGTACGTAGGACGCGGCTTCTAAACCCCTTCCAGAACCCAAGCCAAGAACAAAAAGGATCTTCAGGGGATCGTCCGGGGTAGGCTCGAACCCAGCTCCACGCAGGCTTACGACGAATGCCGCGGCAAGAGAGGGCGCTGATAGGTTGCGGATGATGCCATCGAGCCGCAGGGTTGGCAAATGCGCTTAACTCCGACAGTACATCAGATTCTGGCTGTGTGATTCGTTGTGGGGGAGAGTACAGTAGGTACCTATTCTCAAAGTCAAAGGTAAATCTGGAAGCTGAGGGTGGATAGCTGATAGCTCTGATGCCATACGTACGTCAGTCTGCGTGCGTGGGTTTGGGTTTCGATCGCTCTATCTTGGTTTGATCGAGGGTTGAATCCGTGGGTTGGCGGAGATCTGGTTGCTGGCTGCGGGAATGTCAATTGAGACGTACATATACGTGGTAGTAAGTAATTAGGGGGAGGTTGGGGGTTCTGCTTTGAAATCAGAGTAAAGTCTTGATAATTGATCTATTGTTGGAATTCCGCCCGACAACTCAGATTATTGGGGTTGAGCAGTGGCGCGTCATATCGCGATTAGAAATGCAAAGAGCCCCTGTGTGACGACGACTGTGTCACTGGAAGCAAGATTGGAAGGCGATTGCTGCGTCGTGTCCTGCGTTTCTGATAAGCCCAGTCTGCCAGTTTCTGGACAGTACGGATAGGGGGTGCTTGATTAGCACTACGTACTTGTCTCAGGTTATCTCCGACGGCTGGCAACCGGATCCTGCTACTCAATATGAATATCTTCAGCTGATCTAGAATATCCTCTGTGTCATTTGAAGTAGACGCGTAAACCCCCTTTTGATGCTATCTGACAGATCATCGTCACCCTCAACAATCAATCCTGGGTAAGACAATAGTTGAGACAACACAGACAACCACCGTGATTGCCGACAACCCCGGCTTAGTCGGCACCTCGTGACCACAGCGGATCCGGGGATGGAATCACACACCAATGAATCATCAATAAAAAAACCGCCAAGTGGGCCAAGATCGGGCCCGGTGCGAGTCCGGCGAATCCTAAATTGTAGAAAATCCCACTAAGCGATGGGCGGTGAGCAACAATCGATCCCCCCGGGGTAATGTCAATTTCCTTATCAAAGACAAAATCAGTCAATCAATTGGCTCCTTCTACAAGTGTTTGTGTGGTAATGAGTAATGGAACAAAGATTGAGTCAGGTCAAAGAGATGCAAATCTGGCCAGCACGTGAGCACCGCCACCACCGGAGATTGAGGGCCTCGTGTGGCAAATCATTAAGGAATGGCGTTTATCGGGGGACTGGCCATCACAACCGTGACCGTTGATCCCGGTTGATACCTTAGTCAATGATAGACCAGCCCGCATGCAGGAGTCGATCCGCTTCATCTGCAAGATTCTCCTGCTTCACCACCTCATCACCATTGAGTTTCCTATTCACTGCACCCGCCTGAATGATCAGCAATAATACGGAGTACTCTGTCTGGTGTGCTGCTGCCCCCTTGGCGGCTATCCATGGATCCTCCCGCAATCACACCATCGTCCCCGCCGATGGTTCCATTGTTATAGTGACATGGGGAATTGACGAGCGAGGCCGAGTGACGAGCCAGAAGGAGAAGAGAGATCGGCTACTAAGCCTGATTCTGCCGCCTCTTTTTTTTAAACCTTTCTTTTTCTTCTGCTTTTTTTTTTCCTCCTGTTCAACTCCCACCTGGCATTCTCCCTTCACCTCCTGAAACAGGCATTGGGACTCGTTCATTGCTGCAGTGGTCAGTCTCCACTTGAAGTCAGTCACTGTCCGGTCACTGTTAACTTACTTATAATCCGGTCTCTTCCTCCTTTTTTAAACTTCATCCCCTCCCACCCCTTCTTGCCTCGTCACTTTTCTGGTCCCTATCACTCAAGACAGACTTGTTGAGTACGGCTGTCCCTTCTACAGCAGCTATCTACAGGCCATTCTAGTCTAGACAAGTCTACAATCCGCCGTCCACAGAGAGAGTCGCTTATCGCCATGGCTGCCAAAAGGCCCAACATCCTGTACATCATGGCCGACCAGATGGCCGCCCCGCTTCTGGCCTTCCATGATAAGGACTCCCCTATCAAAACCCCCCATCTGAACAAGCTGGCCGAAGAAGGAGTGGTGTTTGATTCCGCCTACTGCAATGCGCCGCTGTGCGCCCCCTCCCGTTTCGTCATGGTGACCGGCCAACTCCCCTCTAAAATTGGTGCGTACGACAACGCCTCCGACCTGCCCGCCGATGTCCCAACCTACGCCCACTACCTCCGCCGCGAGGGCTATCACACTGCATTGGCGGGTAAGATGCACTTCTGTGGCCCCGATCAGCTGCACGGATACGAACAGCGATTGACTAGCGACATCTACCCTGGCGATTATGGCTGGTCCGTCAACTGGGACGAACCCGTAAGTCTTTCTGGAATTGTGGTCCGAGAGCGAGGAAATATTGACCCAAATAGGATATCCGTCCCGATTGGTACCACAACATGTCGTCTGTCATGGAGGCTGGCCCCGTCGTTCGCACAAACCAGCTCGACTTCGACGAGGAGGTGATGTACAAGTCGACCCAGTACCTCTACGATCATGTGCGCCAGCGCGGCGACCAGCCTTTCTGTTTGACCGTGTCGATGACCCACCCGCATGACCCCTATGCCATGACTAAGGAATACTGGGATCTGTATGAGGATGTCGACATCCCCTTGCCCAAGCACGGCGCGATTCCCCAGGATCAGCAGGACCCACACTCCCAGCGGGTGCTCAAGTGCATCGACCTGTGGGGCAAGGAAATGCCGGAGGAGCGCATCAAGGCCGCGCGCCGCGCTTACTATGCCGCCTGCACCTATGTGGACACCAATGTGGGCAAGCTCTTGAAGGTGCTCGATAACTGCGGTTTGCGCGACGATACCATTGTGGTGTTTACGGGCGATCACGGCGATATGTTGGGCGAGCGTGGCTTGTGGTACAAGATGACGTGGTACGAGGGGTCGGCACGTGTGCCTATGATCATGCATGCGCCGAAGCGCTTCGCGGCTAAGCGGGTGTCGGAGAACGTGTCGACGATGGATCTGCTGCCGACATTTGCGGACTTGGTGGGCGCGCCCTTGGTTCCTGGGCTGCCGTTGGACGGCGTCTCGCTGCTGCCATATTTGACGGGCGGGGACGGCGTCAAGACCGATACCGTGCTGGGCGAGTACATGGCCGAGGGCACTCAGTCGCCGACCGTCATGATTCGCCGCGGACAGTGGAAGTTCGTCTACTCACTGATCGACCCCCCGATGCTGTTCGACGTGGTTGCCGACCCGGAGGAGCGCGTCAACCTGGTCGCAGGCCTGCCTGATCCATCCAAGCTCGTCGCTGTCAACGGCAAGGGGACAGGCTTGCCCACCCCGAATGACTTCCCGCGCGTCTCGCGTGGCCCTGACGGCACCTCGTCCTTCCCCTTCCCGACCCCACCACGCACCCCAAGCCCCTCCAAGCACTCCTCGGTGTTGCCTCAAACCAGCGACCCGGCCACACTCCTAGCACACTTTGTCGAGGAAGTGCACACTCGCTGGAACCTGGAGCAGATCCGCGAGGACGTTCTCCGCTCCCAGCGCCGCCGCCGACTGGTCTACTCCGCCTTGATCAAGGGCGTGCCATCGATCTGGGACTACGAGCCCCGCATAGACCCCAGCACGCAGTACGTGCGCAACCAGGGCAAGGGGGCGTTGGACGATGTGGAGTTGATTTCGCGGTGGCCGCGGGTGCTGCAGCAGGCGGCGAACGCTATCGGAAGGGTGTAGCTGACCCGTCATAAGCTTTTCTATTCTCTGGATGTGTCCAAAAGTGCCTGCTTCTGATTTCTCTGCGTTGAGCGAGGCGCTATACCCGACCTTAACATGATTACATCTGCCATAGCATTTGATGAGTTTGTTAGCATATTATCTAGTCGTTAGTGTTGATGATTTTTTGGGGTGTTTGTGATGTGATGCTTTGGATGGTCAGGTAGCTGGCTAGCTGGCCCGACGGGTGTACATTGGACGGAGTGCATGTGTACAAAGTTGGTTCGTTTCTTGCTTTATTTTCTGTGAATAAGACTGAATATGAGATATCTTTTCTTCGGCAGGAGTATGTCCTTGTACTCACGTCAGTAGTATTCTCGAGAGATCACATAACCTATACAAAAATATAGCACGAATTGACTCGGACCCTTGAAACATAGAGTTACGCATGCCAGCTTTATACCGCGCTATTACCGCGCCCTCCCAGGGCATTTGCGAAGACACGGGGGCACGGGGAGAAAACCCCCCCCCCCTTAACAATAGTGAATGGATAATCCTCATCCTGACAAAAAGAATGCCTTCACTGGGAGAGAGAGAAGTGGTAAGCAAAAAACGACAACAGTCGGATTTGAACCGACGCCTCCGAAGAGAATAGATTTCTAGTCTATCGCCTTAGACCGCTCGGCCATATTGTCTTATCTGGAATAAGCGACGAGATAAGCGTAAATGACCCAAAAATTACTGTACCTAGTAACACGATCGATCCGAGCATGAGATGATACTCCGAAGGCCCACAGCACTCACTACCTACTATACTATGCATGGTGAAATAATTAAGCGTGATATGTAGTTGAGATTGCTATGTAAAACCATACTATGGATACCAACAGACACATTAGAACTCGAATTTATATACAGAAGATAATCCCAACGCATCATTGTGCAATAGGTAACGAGAATGACGATAACTATATAAACCCATACACTACCCTGCACCTCCCGGCTAACAACCACCCACCACCCTCACCACCCCCATATAAACGTCACCCCCAAACCACCCTCCTAATTCGGATATTCGCCAAATGCGCCACCCCAACCACCTGCCTCACCGCGGGCGCGCCCCCTACACCTTTCCCTTTCCCTTTCCCTTTCCCTTTCCCTTTCCCATGCCCCTTCCCTTCCCCCCCTCTCACCCTCCCCCCCAACCAATGCCCAGAACTCTCCCCGACAAACACCAAAAACAACCCCCTCTCCAGCGTCGGATCCGGCCGGAACTTATCAAAATATGCCCTCTTCCCCTGGATCGGCAGCCGGGCAAACGCGTACCGATACGCGCGCCGCGTCAACTTTTCCACCAGCGGGGACGCGAACCCCTCGACCCGGCCGAGCTGCGCGTACGGCTCGACCCCGAGACTGAGGTAGTTGCACGCCAGCCGGCGGAGGAGGGCCATCGCCGCGAAAACGAGCAGATCCGAGAGGCCCCTGGGGCTGCCGGGGGCGGCGATGCAGGGGTCCAGGTGGTAGCCGTGGTGGGTGCCGAGGTAGCGGAGGGCGGCGAGGGCGTTGGGGGTGCCTGTGCCGGGGGCCGTGGTGGTGGTGGTGGTGGTGGTGTAGATGTAGATGATCTGGGGGTGGGGTTGGGATTCGGGGGTGGTGAAGGGGGTTGGGGTGGTGATGAAGGCTTGGGTTTGTGTGCCCGTGGAGTTGTTGCGGTGGTGGCGCCAGGTTCTGTAGATCTCTGTGAGTTGAGATTGGAGGGTTTGGTCTTCTGTTGTTGTTGTTGTTGTTGTTGCTGATGAGGGGGTAGGGGCGATGTAGAGGTTGAGGGTTATGCCCCCTTTCTCGGGGTGGAGGAGTTGTTTGTTCTGGAGGACGATGCGTTTGCCTTCTTGTTCGTGGAGGACTGGGTTCGTGAGCGGGTTGAGGACGCGTTCGCGGCCGAATTCCAGGATCATCCAGCTCTTCTTGGTCTCGTTCTCGTTCTGCGGGTGCGGGTGCTGGTGCGGGTGCTGAGCGTAATGGATCATGCGCTCGCTTGTCCCTAAGAAGGCGATGCCTAGACGCTGGCGTTGGCGCCAGGTTTGGAACTCCGAGAGCACGGAGCCATACTCCTCAACTGCGCACATCGGGTCCCCTGAGACTATGGCGACTTTGTTGCATACCTTGAAACAGAGCAGGGCTGTGCGCGTGGTGTTGACGAACAGGCTGTAGCTTGGGTCCAGCACGCCCATGTGCGAGACTTGGCCGTGCCGCGAGATCAGATGCTCAATTGTTGCCATGCTGCATGGCGGGTTGAGAGTGATGATGCGGTTGGGCTGGGACTGTTCATTACAGTAAGATGAGGAGGGTTTGCTGATGCCGGGGCTGGGGCTGGAGTCGTGGCTGGTGCGGCTGGAGGCCACGCTGCGGTCGTCGTAGGAGGATAGCGTCATGGAGGAGGATTTGCGCGAGATGTTGCTGCTGCTCGCGCTTGAGCGGGGGATTCGAGGGACGGTGAGGTAGGGGGAGGTGGAGAGGGGTTGCTGGTCGACGGGTTGCCAGCCATTGTGATGATGTTGCCCTAACGGGGGATGGGGATGCTGGTGCTGGTACTGGTGGTAACGGTCACCAAACGAGAGGAGACGCTCGTGCAATGCTTGTCCGATGGTATCTGCCAACAGAACCTTGGCTGGTTTCTTCGGCAGAATCGTATCTGTCCCATGCTGCTTCTTCTGTTGCTTCTTCGCTCTTTTGCTCTGCTTGGGGGATTCGGTCGAGGTGGGTGAAGACATGGCGACACTGTCGTTCAGCACCGATCTGTACAGAAAGTCAACTGCCCTGAATGTGATCGAAATGGTCTAACCATGGGGCGAGACGAGGAAGAAAAGGAGCAGAAAAGGAACAGAGAATGAGCATGGCGCCAGGCTCCAGCAAAGCCCTCTCAGCCCCCCCAAGTACTGCCTCATTCCTAACCTGGTTTATGTGCATCGGCTTTGGGCGGCAATTTAGCCAAAAACAGACCACCCTACACATCGGAATCAATAACGAGGGCCGTGAACCCTGGCCAGTGGGTCGGGACTCGAGCTTAGGGTCTGGCGCCTGAGATGGCCGCCGCTGCAGCCATCCATGGATAATGATGACGGAACAATTGGCTGGCCCTGGAAACGTTGTTGACTGAGGGGTCGGACGGACGATGTCATTCTACATGCTATTCCTGTCCACCGTCCTGGCCTCGTCTGATCTATTTGGGGGTGGCGTGAAGACAATCCCTCGTCTGCAGTCCACAGCTGTATGTACAACGAATCCATTGACTGAGGCTTCGCCCGATGGGGTTATACCGTATTCGTACCCCGATTGGGTAGTGCGTGTCAGGATCGGAGAGACCAAAACACGGCTGCCTACGGTGTATGGTCCTTGTTGGACAGTCAAAAGTATGCGTGTGGGCCCTGCAGAAAAGCAGAAGAAAGGGTCTTTGGCTCTCGTCAGCCCTACAGTGCATTCACGGGTCACGGAAGTTGGCCGTCACTTCAGCAGCGTCGGGGGCCGCGGGGGCCGTGACGCATTTCTTCCGCGAATCCGCGCAGGAAGAAGAAAATTGCAGCCTGGTCTAGCTCAGTCAGTAGCCAGGGACGGGTGCAGTCACACAAGAAGCTTGACGTTGATTAGTATTGTGGTGGTGGGCGTTGAGTTATGTTGGTTGGTTGTGTTGTGTTGTGTCGGTTTTGTGTCGATGGTTGAGTCAACAGCCAAGCTTTCTTGACTGTCGGGAGGATCGCTTGGTCTTTTTGCTTCTCGTTTCCTCCTTTTCCTCTCTTCATTACTTCATCTCAACTTCGGAACATCGGAAGCAATCCGAGCTCAATGATGTCAATGACTAACAGGAACTCCCCATCATGCAATAAAATTTGCAGGGATCAGTTACCTGGATGAATATCAGTCGCAACAGCAATTTCCCGACAAGCTTTATCGGTCAGATCCTGCAGCAACAACGATGATGACGCCCACGCCTCTTTCCGCCGCGATCAGCTCCTCCGTTCGCCAGCCCTACCGCCTTCTCCGACCGGCCCTCATCCTTACCCGCGCCAACAGTAGCAGCAGCAGCAGCAGCAGCAGCAGCAGCACCACCACCACCACCACTACCACCACCACCAAACCTAGCAATGCCAGCTTAAATCTCCACCATGCCACCTCTTCAGATGCTTCCCAGCTCACCGACGTATTCCTCCATTCCTTCTCCGATGCCTTCAACCGTCGCTTGTTCCCCCTGACCGACGATGTGCGCACCTGGTGGTTCGAGAAATTCACCAGCGACCTGGAGGAGACCGGCAAGCCCACATCCGGTAGCACAATCCTCAAAATCGTGGACGAGAGCCAGAAGGACCCGGTGATTGCAGCCTTCGCCAAGTGGAAGTTGTATTCTGGCGAGCAACGGCAACCCGAGCCCCCACAGCTGGACGAGCAGAGTCTCGCGCGGAATTGGCCCCCAAGCTCTGATCAGAAACTGTGTGAGGAATTCTTCGGGAAGATGGACCAGGAGAAGTGGGAGGTTATGGGGGCCAAGAAGTATTACTGTGAGTTTTCTCCTCGGCTACCTCCTGGCTGGCGGGCCCATTCAGTGAGCAAGCACAAACTCACAGTCTATGATTAAAATAGATCTCGACATGCTCGCAACCCACCCCAACTACAATGGACGAGGACTGGGGTCGCAGCTCTTGCGATGGGGGCTGCACCGGGCGGATGAAGCTGGGGTGGATACCTTTTTGGCCTCGACCCCCCAGGGCCGACGGTTGTATGAGAAGTATGGATTCCAAGTGGTGAAGGAATACGAGGTTGTGGAGGGACATGTTCAGGCGTCGATGGTGCGGCCTGTGCGGGAATGAGCTGGCAATTTCGGTGGTAGGTTGGTTAGTTAGTGAGAAGATGTGCGTATATGTAAGATAGTTAGAAGGACTAAGGACTACTGTGTACTAGTCGACTTGGTGCTGCAAGGAAAAGGAGAGAAAACCCGAAAATAGGCACGGATCATCGGCTCAGCCCTACAGGGCGAGGGCCCCACTCTTCTACTGTAAACCCCCCAATCCGGTCGTTCTGCCCTGTTCTCTCCACGTTTCCTGCTCTTCCAGTTTCCACTTCTCTTCTCCCTCTTCCCCTTCCTCCCTTTCCTCTCTCTTTCTCTCTCTCCTCTCCCTCTCCTCGTTCTTTCAACCTGTGTGTGCCCGTCTCGTGTCATTTCTCCATCTATGTGGCACACACACGATGGCCCTCCCCGACCCTGGCCTTCCTACCCCCAAACTCCTCCGTGAATCCACCGACCTCACCTTTACCTCCACCTTCACCAGCTCCAGCACCCGCTCGTTCTCCTACACCCCCAACGCGGTGACCTTCACCCGTACCCGCACCCGCACCCGCCTGCCTGCTGCCAACAAACACAAATACCGCATCCTGCACCAACCTCTGTTCCGCAATTCTCTCCTCGCCGGCGTCGGATACCTAGAACTAGCCAATGCGGCCGACTTTGCGGCCAATGTGTGGAACGAGATCCCGGTGCCCCTGCACGCCAAGATCCTGATGGCGATTGGCGGGCCCTGCGCGCTGTGCATGACCCTGGTCGCCGCCCGAGACATGTACCTCAGCGCCGCCAACGTGCGGTTGCTGCGTCAAGAGAGAACTTTCCTCGCCGACAGCATCTCCGCCAGTGCATCATCAGCCGACCACACCGATGACGGCTCCCACAGACCGATGCCCCATCCATCCAGCGAGAGATCCACCATCGACAGGCTCAACGAGTACAAGCACGGCGTCAATACCCGCGAGGTGCTCACCGAAGTCATCGATCGCATCCTCATGGATCTGCTCATGGGCGTTGGTGCCCTGCTCGTGGGCATCGGCACCCTGCTCGCGATCTGGGGCGCTGATCCGACCATCTACCGGGCCAGTAATCTGCTGTCCGGGTACGTGGGCAATGGACTGGCGGCGGGCTTCGGGCTCGTCAATGCGATTTGGTCCGCATATCTGGTGTGGCGGTTCCAGCGGTGCTGGAGGGCGTGCGCGGTGGCGGAGCAGGAGGAGGGGGGGAAAATCCCCCGTGACCAAAACCACGAGCTTCCGGCCTCGCTGAAGACCAAACTCCGGGCGCGCATGCGGGCCCTGCAATTCCATGCCGTCGTCAACGGGGTCAACGGCGTGGTGGCCGGGGCCGCGAGCATGGTCACGGCGACCATGTGGTACGGGTACGTGGTCCTGGTGCCGTGCATCGTGAGCCTGATCCTCCTGAACGTGTTCTGGCGCGCGAGACTGGGCTACGACCGATCGCTGGGGACGTTCTCCTCCACCGGACTCGACGCGGAGTTGTGCACCGCTGCCACGGCCACCACTGCTGCTGCTGCTGCTGCTGCTGCTGCTGCTGAAAACCCCGTCGTCCACACCACCATCCCAGAAGACGACTCTGCCACAGATCCAGATCACGATCACCCCTCACCTCCACCTCCCCCCTCACCCGCTGCCCTCGCCCACCACAAGGAAGACATCGACCGGGACCCCCCCCACGAAGACGCCCTCTCCATCCTCCTCACCGAGCTCGCCTATGTCAGCGAAATGCACCGTGCCCTTCTACACACAAACAATGACCATGATGCCAGCAGCCACCGAGAAACCGAAACCGAAACCGAAACCAAGATCCTCCGAACCCTCCAACTCCCCATCACCACCCTCACGCCCACCACCCTCCTCGCCTTCATCACCCACCACAACCTCTGGGAGAGTTTCTGCGTCTGGCTCATCGAAAGCCAGAGCCAGAGCCCATCCCTGCTCAAAAGGATGTGGGATATCCTCCGTTTCCGTTTCCGTTTCCGCCGACACCCATCACCCACTTCCAGAACTACAGAGGAAGAACTAGACGCCATCCTCGGCTTGGGGAGAGATGCAAGCACCGATGCTATATCTCCTGTGCCCACCTCTACAGGAGCGGAGAGAGCGGCTCCAGCAGCAGCACCAGCAGCAGCAGAGGTAACGCTCCACCACCCGGAGGACCTGCTGACGCGCTGCAAGGACCCGACCCTCCTCGTCCGCAAGATGACGGCGTTTCTCGTCGGGAACGTGACCCGGTGCTTCGCCTACCGCGAGCGGTATCTGCTGGAGATGGTGGGGTATGCCATCTGGAAGGAGTCTCTCGCCCATTCGGGGAATTGTGAATAAGGAAAAGGGGGGGCTCAGAAGAAAGAAGGAGGTAGGGGGTAAGGTCATTCGATATGACCGGTCACTCAACGATTGTGCAGGACACAACACGACGAATCCTTCAATGAATGCTGAGCATCATCGCCCTTTCGGCATCAAAGCTTGCCTCGAATTTTTACATAAACATCGAACTTTAGAAGTCAGGAAATTATAGACACTTTATCTAATAATTACTTTTGTTTCAATGGCGTTCATCTAAGGCTCATTGGTATGACGTTGACATTGACATTGACATTCACATTCACACCTGTACATTCTACACGATAACATACCGTAGACGTCTTACTCTAACCGACTGACACTCTCCAGCCCCGCAACCCCCTTCCCCTGACATGCGTTTGGGGCAGGTGTAGGTGTAGTCGAGGCAGGGGACCCGCAGGGTCTACTTCATTCAATATATACAGGCGCCTTGACCAGCACATTCTGCGGCCCCCGCCCACGCACCTCCGCCAGCACGAACGAGGAGAACCGGATCCGCGCCAGTCGCTCGCGGTCCTCGGTCGCTGCGCTGCCGGCGGAAGGAGCAGAAGCAGAAGCAATCGTGCCAGGGATGGTCACGTTGGAGACGGAACCAGGACCCGTCGGGAGCGCAACACCCGGAGCTGCTGTTCCGGCGACTGGGCCCGCTGTACCCGCTCCGGCTCCAGCATTACCAGCACCAGCGGTGGCAGCAGCAGGACCCGTCCGTCGACCCATCAGCGAGCTGAACATCGACCGTTTGCGGGATTCTCGCTCGCCGCCTGCGCCACTGCCAGTACCACTGCCGCCTCTGGGAGCAGATGGGTCGGTCGAGCCGGTCGGGGGAGCTAGTACACCAGCACCAGTATTAGTATTAGCTGGAGCGATCCCTGCTGCGCCTAGGACGCCAGCGTTGTCCATGTCGATATCATCGGGGATGGTCACTGTTCCCTCCGATGCTGCTGCGGCTGCTGCTACCGCTGCCGCCGCTGCCGCTGCGGCACGATCGATTTCCAACGAGGTGCCTGTTGATCGTTGCTGCTGCTGTGGTAGAGGTGGAATGCCCGATTCCACCCGCATGGTGCTTTCGTTGAGGACAGCGCCAGGGAGGATATATTCGACGACGATGTCCCGGGACTCCAGGGGGATCTTCTCGGCGATGCCGATCGCGTTCTCGACGATCATGCGGGCGCCGGTCTCCAAGCCCGGGGGCGGGGGCGGGGGCACGACAGATGTCGCGCCGCCCGGAGCCGTCTCGATGCGCATGTACGCCGTGAGGGACGCGACTAAACTCCCGACGAGGCGGTCGATAAGCTGCGCCCGGAAGTCGGCGGCCTGGGTGCCGCCGGCCTGTAGCTCGGGGAGGCCGTCGAGGGTGGTGCGACGCCAGTTGCTGATGCGCGCGACGGCGTTCTCGCGATCCTCGTCCGTCGTCGCGGTCACCTGGACCTGCTGGCGGCGGAGGTTCATCTCGATGTCCTTGAGGGCCCGCGAGAGGGCCGGCTCGAGGCCCGGGTGGAAGTAGCGCTCGAAGACCTCCTCGACGAGCCACCGACTCATCACGGCGCGGCCGATGGCCGTCATCTCTTTCGTGCCGGTGGTGTGCGCGTCGTCGCTGACGTAGCCGGTCAGCCACGGCGGCAGGCGCGCCCAGTCCTTGCGGATGGAGAACGCGAGGTCCTTGATCGCCCCGTCTAGGCGGGAGAAGCGGCTGGCGTACTCGTTGTCGTCCAGCACGGTGCGCGAGACCGCCATGCGTTGGTGCGCCACCGTGTTCTGGAGGTGCTGCACTTGGGCTTCCTTTTCGAAGTAGTACCGTTTGACTTTGGAGTATTTGGCCTCTGTTGAAACGGAATGTTAGATCAAGGAACGGTGGAAAGGATGATGATAACAAGCGTACGCAGTTCGTCATGTTTCTGCACCAAAGCCCGCACGTCGATGTCGCTTGACTCATCGCGAGCTTCTCGGCGTGCGTCGCGGGTCTCCCGCACACTTGGGGTGCTGCGTCCTGCGTCGGCACTGGGTTGGGCGGCGTTAGTCCGATATCCAGTATCTGACTGGTTGTTCGATGCGTGCAAGGTGTGGCTGGCGCCAGAGGCGGGTTGGTTGCTGTTGCTGCTGACCTGCAGCACACCTGAAGGACGATCCGTCATACCGCCGGGGGAATCGGGCTGTGCGGGGGCCAATTGTTGACGCAACGGAGACGGGGGTCCGACAGACTGTCTGGACGGCGGGCGAGCTCCCACCGTTGGATCTAGCTGAGGTTGCGTCGGGGCCAATTCACCGTGGTGTATACGGGGTGGATCAATAGGAGACGATCGGGCGAGGTGGTCGAGCAGGCCCGAATCGGTATTGGATCTTTGGATGGTAGAGTGCGGGGAGCGGGGCGGTCGGGTTTCCAGTGTCGGCACGGTGTTCTGCGGCATGTGGAACGAGGCGGGAGGAGGGCCTGCACGTAACGAAGGATGTGGACGAGGCTGTGTTTGGGCCTGCGTCTGCGGCTGCGACTGCGGCTGCGGCTGGCGCTGTGGTGGTTGTGAATCCCAGCGAGTTACGTGAACTCCCGACCGTAGCTGAGGCGGTAGGTGTTCCTGGGATGGGGGTCGTGACGATAGATCTTGTGACAGCGGCTGCGGGGGCTGCTCCAACCGTGGTTGCGACGGAAGTTGTCCTAACTGCGATGGTGGCTGCGGCCACGATTGCAGTTGCGGCTGCGACTGGGCGTGCGGGTGTATATATTCTTGCGACGATGGAGGGGAATAGGCGCCGTCTAAATCATGCTCAGGTGTCCAGGCTGTAGCGGGACGGCAGTCGGAGCTGGTATCGATAGACAACGGTCGCTGATGCTTATTCCGGCGACCGGCGGCGGAGAACTTCTTGACCGACCGATTCCGCTGCACTGAATCGCTTGTGGTGGCAGAGGAATGCAAGGAGAAAAGGCTGCGGCGAGACTTGCGTGGTTCCTGGACTTCCTGCTCGTTAGACTGATCGGGGAGGGGCCACGACTGAGGTCTGTCCGTCAGCAAAATCATGTGTTGTGTAGATAGGTAAAACAGAGGCAGATCCGATAAGGGTAGGTGGAGTAGTGGTGTTTGTTCATACCGGATGAGTGTTCTCGCGGGGACTGCGGTGACTCTTGCTGCGTCGGAGAGGAGCAGCAGCAGCAGCAGCAGCAGCAGCAGCAGAATAGGGAGGGGGTTTCGGGGAAGATGAGTTTGTTAGAGAAGACGAGTGGGGGTGAGACTGAAAATGAGGGTGTGAGTAGGCGTGGGAATGGTGAGGCTGAGGCTGAGGCTGAGGCAAAGAAGGATCGCGGGCGGTGGAGGAGGAAGCAGAGGCAGAGGAAGACGAGGACAAGCGACGGGGCCGATCGTCGGGGTGCTGCTGGTGCTGGTGCTGGTGCTGGTGCTGGTGCTGGTGCTCGACGCGAGGGGGAAGATGCTCAACCGATCGGAATGCAGACGCGACAGCGGCAGGCAATTTGGCTTTGCGGCGAAAGAGGGGCATGGAGATGGAAAGGGGAGAGAGATAGAGGAGAGACAAAAGACAGGAGGATGAATGAAGAGGAAGAAGATGCTCAGTCAGTTGGTTGGTTTGGTAGTTGGTGTATGAAAGAGAAGAGTGAGAAGCAAAGAGGGGGGGAAAAGCGGCAGCAGAAGCCCATCAACTGGCAAGCAACAGCAACAGCAACAGCAGCAATCAATCACGGTACAACCAACTAATTATTCCTCATTGGCACCTGTAACACGAGATGAGGCGCAAAGAAAGACTCTCAATTGGCAAGCCAAGTCAAGGATGTGTGTTCGGTGACTTCCAGGAAACCCCGAATTAAATACCCAGCCTCGGCTCTGCTGCTGCTTACGCTTGTCTGTCAACACTGCCTCGCCCCCAGATTTAGTGGCCGATACTAAGAGCCCCATGTATGTATAGTCACTTATAAGTTAACTACTGTGTCAGCCCCAAAGGATGAATTGAAGGATCTTCATATGCCAGTCTCATTATTCAAACAATTATCAAACCAGTATTTACATATGCGATGTGCAGCATCTAGCACACACCGTGAGTCTTACCCGTCTTGCCCTGCAACGAGTGGGTTTCGTTCTTGTAGTGGTGGTGAGTGTGCTTGGCCTTGTGCGAGTGGGTGGCATGTTGGCGCACGTGTCTAAAATCCTGTTAGTTTGAAGCCAGCTATGAAGAGTTTCATCAATCCACTTACTTAGTGTAGCGCTCCAACATGGTCTTGTCCATCTCGCTCAAGGTGCTCATAGCCAGCTTGATGTCCGCCAACAGCGCGTCACACCGGTTCATGCTGAAATCCTCGCGCACCACCACCCGCATCAGCTTCAAGGAGTTGCTGTTGGGGGCCATGGTGTACGCCGGCACAATCCAGCCACGCTCACGCAACTGGTGCGCCACCGCAAACTCGTCGAACACCTCGTCGCGGTCCGGCCGCAGACGGAAAGCCACCAGCGGCAGGCCCTTGCCGCCGCGCTGGCTCATGATGATAAAGCCCATCTTCTCTAACTCGCTGGCCAGGTAGTCGGCAATCTTGGTGATGTTCACCATGATCGACCGGTAGCCCCGCTTACCCAGTCGGATCATCTGGTAGTACTGTCCGATCACCTGCGACGCTCCCTTGGAGAAGTTGAGCGTGAAACTGGCCTGCTCCGCACCAAGGTAGTTGATGTTGAAGATCAGCTCCTTAGGCAGGTACTCGGGCGAGCGCCAGACCACCCAGCCAACACCAGGGTACACCAAGCCGTACTTGTGGCCGGACACGTTGATCGACACGACCTTCTCCAGGCGGAAATCCCACTTGAGGGTGGGGTGGATGAAGGGCGCCACGAAGCCACCGCTGGCCGCGTCCACGTGTATGGGGCAGTCAATACCACGCTCCACCAGCAGGTCGTTGATGGCCTTCACATCTTCGTACTCGCCGGTGTAGGTAGTACCCAGAATGGCACAAATACCGATGGTGTTCTCGTCCACCAGGTCGACTGCCTCCTTCGGATCAATCACATAGCGATCCTCCGTGCAGTAGACGTACCGTTCCTCCACGTCGAAGTAGCGAGCAGCCTTCTCCCAGCAGACCTGGACGGCGCTGTTCATAACAATGTTAGGACGCGACCAATCCTTACCCTCGGCCTTGCGCTTGTTTTGCCACCGGCGCTTCATAGCCAGGGTACCCAGCATGATAGCCTCGGACGAACCAATGGTCGAGGTACCCATGGGGTGCTCATCATCACTGTCAGTGGGAGCGTTGAACAAACGGGCAATCATGTTCACACAACGGTTCTGGATCTCTGCGGACTGTGGGTATTCTTCGTAGTCAATGAAGTTCTTGCTGAAGGATTCGGCCATGAGCTTCTCAGCTTCGTCTTCCTATTATTTACCGTCAGTCACGTCCCAGAGAGTATGGTTCAGACGAAATTACCATGTAGGTGGTCACAAAGCTCGCCAAGCTGCCAAGGGAGAAAGAATGATCAGCGTTCCATTGATTCACAAACGAAGCACTAGAGCACACTCACTTGAGCATGGGGTTACCATCCAAGCTCAGCTCATCCTTGATCATGCGGTAGGCAACCTCCCTAGGCATCTCGCGCTCCGGCATCTCGTGCTGGGGCAACTGCTCCGTCGCGAAGCGAGAACCATAGACACTGGTTGAAAAGTCATCCTCCTCAGTGCTATCGAGCTTGATCGAGTTGACCCGCTTGATGGACTGCTCGATATCGCTATCGCGCTTGATTTGGGCGAGATGAACCATGATGACGTAGTGGGATGCAGGAAATGAAGAATACAGGGAGGGGTGTGAGAGGGAAAGAAAAAAGGCCAGCTCAGGCAGCAGCAGACCAGAGACTTTAAATAGCGCACGCCAGAAAATCAGTCAATGAAGAAAAGGGAATGGGTTGACGCGCCGCCAGGAGGTCGTACCCTGCTCGTTTCGTCGGAGAGGGGAAGGGAAGTGGGCGGCATCAGCCCGTCAGCTCAAGCCTCAGACAACACGAGTGGAGAGGAAAGACAACAAGTGGCTGTTGGTCTCAGCCCCAGAAGGGCGAAACAGCCAGTCAGGGATGAGACTCTCGAGCCATCGTCCATCATTCACTGATCGCAAGTTTTCGGGGGGTCCCTAGATGGTCGCAATTCCAGGCGATCCCGGGACGGCAGCACACCTCGGCAGACTAATCACTCGTACTTGTGGCACTGAGTACGTAGAGAGGGTAGACTAGAGGGGCTGCCCCTCTTCGTGTTTCCCCCCCTCATCTCTCCCTCTCGATTGGCAATTGAGCGAATAATGGATCAGGACGAGGTACAATCCAGCGCTAAAAGCTTGAGGAAAGCTTGACCTGGATCGGGTGGAAGGGGGAAACGAGTGGATATGGTCTCAGCCACGATGTTGGGAAGAAAGATTGGTGGTTGTCTCGTGGGGCGGGTGGAGAGCCATAACCAGCGGTGATATCATCTTTGCTCCAGCTCGTGGTTTTGACCTTATGTCAGGTCGATGTCATTTGGCTGTAGATAAGCATCCATGCGGTCAAAATCAAGATCAAGCGACTGACAAGTACCCTGAGATTTGTGGTGTATATGTGTGCATTCATTTGCAGGAAGACTGGTCGAGAGGTGCTGGTGTGCTTGTCGCCGATGGGGAACTTCGGTACAAGGTCTCCATCCAGGGCCCCATCCAGAAGGGCAAAGGAATAAATAGAATCTCTCTCGCAACGGGTGATGGACACCGCTAACCTGCTAGTTCGCAACAAAGAGGGGCCCTGACAATTGTAGAGCAATAGTATTGATGATAGTGAAGAAATAGTCGAGCGTAAATACTCCGTAGCATAGACTAAGAGACTAAGAAAAGTAACGATGGGGGAAGAAATGGCGGTGAAATCATCTCCGTCTCCTCCTCCTCTTCACTGCCTTTCCCTTCTTGTCCTCTCTTTCTCCCCTTATCAAACCATCCACATGCTGACCAGGCTTGAAGCTCTCACAAGAGGACAGATTGCTATTGTTCTGGTCCTCAACTTGAAGCAGTCTAATGAGACTCACAAGCACTCCTCTCCTCTACGCAATTCCAAGTCGAAAAAAAAAAAAACAAAACATTACACGTATACAATAAATTTCTCATTCTCTTCACCCCCAGCCCCATTACCATTAACAAAAAGTACCGTATCGATCGTGCCATTCTCAACTCCGACCCAAAGGGGACAGGGAGACATGGAACCCATCAAGAGAGACATCACAAGAAGTAAACAAATGCAGCCCAGTGCATTCCAGTCATCCATGGCGTTGACTCCCAACAGTTCCTGCCGCCCAAGTCATATTCCAGTACAATCGCGGTCCGACGACCCACCCTGGGAGTCAGACGGCGATTTCCCAGTTCCCTTTCGTTTCTTTTCTATATCGTCATTTGTGTCTTGTTGATTTTCATTTTTTCCCGATTGTGTTCCAGAATGATTAAGTACTGTCCGTCCGTCCATGTTTGGGTATCAGAGTATAAAAGGGAGAGGGAGCCGGAAATCATTTCCGACCGCCCCAACAGCCATTTGGGCATTTGGGTCATACATCGCTCATAGGGTCTAGTTCTTGTCGCCCTTGACCTTGCGCTTGAGCCATGACCAGAGACCAGTCTTGCGTTTCTCAGCATTACCCTTTGCTGCCTCAGACTTGGCAGACTCTTGAGCCCGGTTGGCGGCCAGCTTGGCCGTATCCTTGCCCTGGTCGGCCGCCGATTTGCTCTCGGGCTCTTGAGCGCCCGTGGTTCCCTCGGTGGCCCCCGCAGTTTGCGTGTCTTGTACAGCTGGAGTCTCCTGGGGCTCGGATTTGATCTCCGATGAAGGAACCTCGTCGGTCTTCTGCGCATCCTTGGCAGTGGAAGCCGGCTGAGATTCGGTGGTCTGGGGCTGAGGTTCCTCTACCTTCGATGCAGCAGCAGTCTCTTCCGGAGCCTTGGCCTTGGCAGCATCTAACTTGTCCTCTGCGGCCTCAGCAGGAGCTGTGTCCGCTCTCTCTTCCGCAGCCTGCAGAGGTTCCTGGGCCTCGGCGGCCGGAGCAGACTCGGCTGCAGACTTTACAGCCGCATCGGTGGCTTTCGTATCCGCGTCCGTAATGCTGGAAGGGACAACAATAGCCGGCTCGGCAGCTGTTGCGGTAGTCAAGGGCTCGATCGGAGCTGCCTCCTCCTTCGACGTCTCCCCAGCAGCCTCATCCAGAGTTTCGGGCTTCACATCAGTAGGGGCGACATCGGTCTGGGCGACATCAGTAGGGGCCTCGAGCTTCTCAGTAGCAGGGGCCTCGCTAGCGTCAATGATCTCAGGCTGGGCAGCGGCATCGGTGACAGGGGCTGCGGAGACAGGAGCAACAGTCTCAGGAACCGCCTTATCAACAACAGCGTCCTCAGTCGCGGGTTTGGCGGCGTCGGGAATGGTAGCAGCACCTTCGACAGGAGCGGCCGTTTCCTTGCTCAGCTCTGGGGCCTCCAACTGATCAACATTGTCCGCTGGGTCAGTGCCCAGACCCGGTACCATCTGGGGCTGAACAATGTTCTCGTCTGCAGGAATGGCAGCCGCGCCAACGGCCTCCTGGCCGACGGGCTCAACGGCTTTAGCGGAGGTGGTAGCATCCAAGTCCTCCTCGACCTTGGGGATCTTGGGCGGCTTGTGGTCTTCCTCCTTGTGGAACAGACTACTCTCATAGGGTCTCTTCGCTTGATGGTCATGGCTCTCTGGTTCGACAGCAGTGTCTTTGGGGCGCTCGGGCAGGGTAGTAGTGGCTGCGACAGCGACGGAGATAAGTGTCAGCGATCGATCCGCGAAGAAAAAAAAATGCAACAAGTAGCAATCAATGGCTTACTCAATCCAGCTACCGTGACAGGCTCCTCCCCTGTGACAACGTCGGTGGCAGGCTCATCGGCCTTAGAAAGCGAGGCGTCGTCCGCGGCGGATGCCTCCTGGGCGAGGTCAGCAGGCGGGGCAGTGGTGATGCCTTGAGCGACAGTGTCGGGAAGAGCGGTGGTAGCATCCGCAGTTACGGCTGCGCCAGCATCGGTGACCACGGTTTCGGGCTCAGCATCGCTCTTTGTGACGGTTTCCTCGACCTCCTGCTCGGGTACACTGGAGGGGGAAAGAAATCCTCGTGTTAGCGCGGCGCGCAAAAAGAGAATTTGTGCGATTGAACAAGATGCAACACTTACACTGCGGCCGGAGCGTCGGCAACCTTCTTCGCGGCGGCAGCACCGCCCTTGGACTTGCTCTTATTCTTGCTCTTTCCGCCTTTCTTCGCCATTGTGCGCAATTCAAACCTGTGGGTGGTGGTCCGTGTGGGCAAGCGGTCAGAGACTGGCTCTCTCAGAGGGAGGAGGAGATGGACAATGCTTGTTACTAGGTAGGGAGCGGCAGCAGATGAGAACTCACGATTTTGTTCAGGGAGGATGAGGATGGGATTGAAGGTGGATGGGCACAGGATTCTGAGAGGTCGTGCTGTCCACGATGGGGGAGATTAAGAAGAAGTCGCGCAGACTGGCAAAGTGGAAGAAGTTAGGGGCGGGCAGCAGGTATGTTGGTCCTTTCCGAATGTCTAATCAAATCGGGGAACGTTAATCCGTGGGGGAGTTGTGGCCCCGGGAAGTGCAGGGCAGGGCAGGGCTATAGTATCCTCAACAGTCATGAACTGTAACCAGTAATGACTAGATCCGAGAAGCTCAGACCATGCGCCTTAATGAATGGTGTGGCTTGGTGTAGACAGACAGAGGTTGTGAGCATCCACAAATCTAAAAAGTGGAAGGGAGAAGGGAGGAGGAGGGGAGGGGAGGAAAGAGGGTGTCGCGTCGCAGGGAGGAGGAGGGTAAGGACAATAAAATTACTCCGTTCAACTGTACACCATGCGACAGGAAGGTATTTGCGGATCCGAATCTTAAGCTGGTTACGATTGAGACGCGACGTCTACGAGAGCAATTGGACTAGGTGGGTGAGGAGCTTAGCTGTAATGAGAGGCATGATTCCAGAAGCTATAGGGAAATCTGCTCTCAGCCATGATTAGAATTCATGCGATCGACCAGGAGCTACTATCATTTACTGGGGGAACAGTGAAGCAAGCTGGGGCCCGGGGATCTATTGTTGTTTCCGCATTGAGAGCAATGGGAGGGAGGGTCTGGTTGCAGGTTTGACCCCTCGAGCTCTCATTATTAGAGAATGCTAGCGCAAGATTCAATTCTTCAAAAGTGCAGCGACTGATACATAGATTGAGGCGCAAAACCACCCCCCCCCCCCCCCCCTCCCCTGATTCCGGCGACTTCAATCCGTACCTGCAGCGAGAAGAGAGGCCAGGCTGCCAACCGTCTTCAGCCGATCGCCCGGAACAGCGGTTATTCCGGTTGCTCTGTCCCAACCAGGCAAGGGATCACGACACTATAGCAAGAAAGAGAAGCTAAGGTATGCCAAGCACTGCTGCAAGTGCAATTAATACCTTTAAACAGCCAGTATCAACAAGCATCAGATCAACAACGGCAGACCACCCAATTACTACATTGGTAGGGTAAGGTGTTGGTGTCTGGACAAGGGAAAGTACCGGAAATAACCGGGAGAGAAAGCTCCTCAACCTCGTTCGTACTCATATCTACGAGCAGATATACGTGTCATAGACCAGAAGGCCAAGAGCAAAGGATGAGACGATCTCTCTCGGCCTACGCTGCCCTTCACCAGTCCGCGCGGGATCGATTACATCATGCGAAGTGTGGCCGGGTTCAGAATACCAATTTTCCCCGGGAATGTCGCCGGTTTCAGGATCTGCTCGATTGACTGGGGGCTAGAGATACCAGGGGAGTGTCTGAGCTGGGGAACAATGGGAATGCCAAACGTGTCGCAGTCAGTGCCTTGTTCGACGGATTTATGCGCACCACGAGGATAGCCACATACCGCTCCAGCACATTCAGCCAGCATCCTGACGGATAAGGGTATGATCAGCCCGCAAACAGTTTCAGGCTGTTCTCGGGAGTCCCTGGTTCATTCCATACAACTATCAGTGGGAAAGTGCATCTCATTGAATGCCATGTCACTAAACCCTATGTATTCATACCCGAGAATAATGATGCTGGAAAGCAGTTGCGGCTTCTAGAAGGCTGAAAGGTTAACCCCGTTACCCCATGGGCGGTTGGTGTTGATGACATCATCGGAGCATTGCCTGGCCAGTGAGCCTCTTTTCCTGCCCAACCATACGCGGGGACGGCGCCCTTACATGGAACAACTTGTTACTGAGTTGGTATCTGGAAAAAGAATAACTGTTTCTTGGCGGAGTCAACACAGACACAGACCCGGATGAACTACGTGAGGATCAAAAACACAAAAATATTGACCGACGCAGGGCTCGAACCTGCAATCTCTTGATTCGTAGTCAAGCGCCTTACCATTGGGCCAGCCGGCCTTGTTGTTAAATTGAGATACTATACTTTGATTTGTGATTCAAAACAAAGCATAATCGGAAGTACCGTGCCGAGTGGAGGCAACTCCTCGGGACATCCAGCGGGGCAGTCGGAGCTCTCGGCCATCCCAGTCCGTTGATTCGCGCATTATCTCTCGTCACCGCAGCTGAATACGGTTAGTTCCCCTCTATGTGCGATTCCCATTACATATTGTTATCGCTTTCAAAACCTATGATAGAGTCTCTCACGGAAGGAACGGCGAGGAGTTTTGGTACGGGTTATCTATCTCAGTGCCACCGTCCGACCCCTTCCGGCAACTGACGTTTCGTCTGAATCCGTCGTCTGCCTGCCCCCTTCAGAAAATCCGTCCCAACCGCCACGGAACCAACAAAGAAAACGGGCGGTAGAAATTGGAAATGATGATGATGATGATGATGATGATGATGATGATGATGATGATGATGTCGGTTACTACCTGTTGTACTGTACCCGGACACCAGTCAGCCGCTCAGAGCCTTCCCAGATTGACCAGGATCCCTGGCATGGATGAGATAGGTGGTGGTGGTGGCACGTCGATCGGAACGTCTTGGCCATCCTTCTGGAAAGGTTCGGTGCAGCACCGGCCACGACAGAGACACAAACCTTGCGTCTGTTCTCCCCCGTCTCGCTGTCCTGGACTCCTGGCCCAGTCTAGGCCAGATGGGCTATGAGGTGGAGGGTGGAGGACGAGAACGAGGAGGAGAAGGACGGGGTAGGATTGTTTGCCATTTTGCCACATTTACTTCCATGCCAGGGATACAGCTTGGTTCACTTTCGGCCTGTCCGGTGGGTACGGTTCACACTGTACTGTAGTTACAGTGTCACTGTCACTGTCACTGTCACCCGCCCGGCGTTGACCAGAATGGGCCACCTGTAGGTGCATGCTTTGCGCGTCAATGGCATGGGGAGAGCTCGTGCCCCGACTGGGGTCTATCAAAGGACAGCCGTTCAGCACAGTGGCCGGAATTGACTCGGGATCGTTCCAGGTCGGCGTAGAACCAGAAGAAAAGGCAACGCTACCATGGTCGTTGTTGCCGGACCGTCGTACCTCGAGACTCGCGATGTCCAAGCGAATGCAACCTCCACCGTCAGTCAAACTCACTCTGACTCGCGGTGATTGGGGGAAGTAGGGTAGTTAGTCAGCCCTGAGGGGGGAAACTGGAAGGAAGTGGTGGGAAAAACCGGACTTCGGCACCGTGACGCCCATGCTGCAATCCCCGGTATGATTCAACCCGTCGATGCAGAAGCAGGAGCAGAAAAGTAATCCTGGTCAGATGGACTCTCGAAGATCTAGAGGGGCGATGCATGATGAAATAATGGAGTCGCAGCGGAGAAAGAATAAATACTACTATGTATTATTATCGGAGTCGATCCATCCAGAAGCCTTTCATCCATCTACTCCGTACAGAGTAGCATAGGTAGTGATTAGTGACATATCACTGCATTGCTGTACTGTACTAGAAGCAGAAGCACCACCACTACCACCACCACCACCACTTATCAACACAGTTCCTCGGACATACATTGCACTAGTCGCCGGTGTTAATTCACGCACTTCTCACCCAAGTGGATCTCGACTTACACATCCACACAATCAGATTTGCCCGGGGCAGGTGGTTGAGCGCAAAGGGTGGTAAACTAATCGCGGCTTACCAGACTGGTCCAAAACCGTGGAGTCAGGGCTGGCCAGTGCTGCAACAGCCAGCACCACCACCACCACCACCAGCCCATTGCAAGTAAAGCGAGGGAAATCGATCGATAGGAGACAACAGTTGAATGAGTGAATTAATTCAGGGGAGTTGTGTGAATTGGTAAGTTATTTTTCCCTGAGTCTTTCTTTCTTTTTGTTATCTATTATATTTTGTTGTTCATTTCATGCCTTCGATACCCAAACATTGTCAACAATCTTAATCCTTTCACTACCCTTTACTCTACGTGGTGGTGGAATGGGTTCCTGATCTCGCTTCTCTTCTCCAATCTCCAATTCTCCATATCGCTCTTATCCCACTTTCTCCCACTTTCTTTCTCACACCCACCCAAACTACCCAAACTGTTATCGCCGTGCGCTTAGCGGAATGGGGCTAAACGGCAGAAGTGACTTAGTGTCTTGAATCGCCTCGTGCCAATCAGCGATACTTATTCGTGGCCAACTAGTAATAATTTCCCCCTCGAATTGAATCATAGGTATGGAGTCCACCCGATTTCGATTACTCCTCTGAGTTAGTCGTCGATTTCTCTCTCACACTGACTGCTGCTAGCCTGCTCTGCTGCTGCTGCTGCTTAAGATACCCGCATTGCGGTTCATAGCCTTAACCCTCCCTCCTCCCTCCCTCTTCTTGCTACTTCTTGCTCTTACTTCGCCCTCTCTTCCTTCTCGCTCCTCTCCTCTCCTCTCTTCCCATTTATTGATTTCAACCCATCTCCCCTCATCTCTCCTCTCTTCCCCTCTCCACTCTAGCCATACGATGAGAACGGGCTTTGCTTATCTCTCCAATTGTTGTCTGTGCTTGCACACTCTCCCTCGCGTCCAATCGCCGACTGGGAAAGGCCCGCTACTACATTGAGGTGCGGAGTTAAACAGAGTCAACGCTTAATCTCCACACCTGCACAACCTCGATATCTATTCTCCATACCTCGACTACTTACTTCTCCTCCCGGCCACAATGAATTTCCGTGAGAAGGTTCGTCGAGTGTTCCGTCGGAGCAGCAGCTCCTCCTCTTCATCCAAATCCAAGGGCAACGGGATCAAGATCGAATATTACAAGCGCCATGAGATTCCTCGCTCCAAATTCAAGGGTCCCTTCGATCGCGAACACCAACGGCGCCTCGCAGCATGGTCTTTCCAAGGGACGCAAGAAGAGCGACGCCGGTCGTTAGATTTGTCGCTGTCCCCTTGTACATCATTACCGGACTACCTGAGACCTCAATGTGACGAGGAAGACCTGGCCCCGGATCAGATCCCAACGACGGCCCCGGAGGTAGATGTGACGACTGGTATGTGGAACTATTCACTTTCTTCGCGGTCAACTCCGTCTTCCATTTCTTCTGGCCCCAGCAACTTGTAAGATGACCGCGTTCTGACCATATCAATAGCTTCGATTTCCGTGGACCATGATGAGTATGCTCCAGGCCGCCAGGGGGACAGTAGCGGCTCGACCTCGTCGACGGCCGTGGATCCGGAGAGCTACAGCGAGTCCCTGATGACTCTCCTTCCGGAACTCGAGCAGGAGGACCCGATCGCACTACTGAAGGAAACCATCCGGTACACCTCTCCGGTTGTACGGGCCATATCGCCGCCTCCAATGTCGCCCAAGGGCGCTTGCATGCCCTTCGCCCCCGAGGATCTGACACGAGCGTTGAACGCCGTGCAGATCTGCTACTAGAACTTATATTTATCCTAATAACCGCATCGACTTCCGGCAAGATCTTCGCTTCTCCTCGTCACGTGAGCCATTCACCCAATGAGCGCCCGCCATCCCGACGATCCATCCATTTGTTCTTCCACCATAACCTACCACCTCTAGACGGAGCACAGCCTCTATTACCGACTACGACATCTTCCACACGCAACCCTTCTATTTTAATCCCAACCAACTCCTTCTACTCCTAACAACAAGGGCCCTTGAGAGAGCCCGAAATCCGAATGCTCCGGCCACCGCCCGGTCCCATCCATCAGCCAAGACCTCGGGTCCAGAATCCATGCATCGCACGACGTGAGGGGCATGTCGGCTATTGCATTTGACTGGCCCAGCGTCACTGCCGGCTGACATTTGACTTTCCACGCATGAGACGAACGAATGTTGAAAAGCGCCTGGCTTCTTATGCATATTCTATATGCTTTCGTGCATTTGCAATTGAGCGTATACCCTTTGCAGTCAAGTTTCTCTTGCCGACCGTGTTGGTCGTGCTGCTGCTGCTGGCGGTGTTGCATAAATGCTTACCGTACTTCACTCTCTTGGGGGTTTGCCTACTACTAGCAACCTTCGTGAAGCAGAGGAAGAAAGACCAGCCCAAGCTACATGACTTTTTTTTTACTCTACCGAATCTACCCAGCAGACCACTAACATTGTCATCAGGTAGTGCAGTAGACCAATGAATGAAGAAATCAAGAATTTTAATCCTTGCTTTTCGTAGAGTAGTAGCCCGCAGACCTTGCCACCATTCCCACGTAGGGAAGCCCTGTCCATACCAATGCCTATGCCTACCCAAACCGTCCCCATGAATGAGTTACCCCAAGATCTGAGTAGAAATCGTAATAGGGATAGGCAATCACACCTAGGTAGGTAGTGGTCTCCACCCTCCGCAACACTATGAATGACTAGAAACTGTAGTAAACAATAGAGCTTCCACTTTCCAAGTTGCCCGCCCCTTCCCCTTTCCCCTTTCCCCCCAGATCCACACTCCACATGCCCGCACATCTCCAACCCACCAGCTTCTTGGCATTCGGCGCATCACGCATCATCTTGACCTCAAGGCTCAATCGTATAGTCCACAAAGTCATAGTCATACTGATACCGTACACATTTAGCTTAGCTTAGCCCAGCCCAGCCCAGCCTTTCTGGAACCAACCTAAATGACCACTAAGTTAACCTAACTGAAGTCACGACTGTTAAGTTGAACTTAGCTTCCAGACCCTAGGACCGAACAACAGCCTCGCCCCTCCTTTCTTCCCCTCTGTTCCGCCCGCCGCCCTCCCGCAACCCAAATTCCTGATCCCTAAGGTAGTAGTCACTTGGGTCAGGCTCACTTGGGTATGGATGGATAAGGCGTGCAATCCAATGGCAGAAAAAAAAAAAGACAAGCACTAATACCGAGTAGATACCTAGGCTGACTAGGTAAAACAATTGCCAAGCCATCTGGTGGCGTGGCTCTGTTCGACCTGGCTAGACCGCAATTACTACCTCCGTGGGAGGGGGAAGGCGGGATTCTAGAAGAAGTAAACCCAAGAAGAATACCGTAGGTGCTTAGTAGAAGTGTGCAGGGTTACCGAATAAACCTAACTGCAGTCTAAGTTGCAGGGTCAGGGAGGCGACAATTTGGGTAGAGGAGGGGAGGGCGGGAGCTCTACGTTCTGCATCTCTTGTGCATGCGTTGCATCTGGGTCTTGGCTTTTCTTGAGGGTGGGGGTTGTGTTGGACTCAGGACCGGGGGAAGGGGGTGGCTATGATGGTAGAATGGTAGGAGTGTACAGTATGGGTGGCGAGATTGGAGAGTGATGGTTTTGTTTAGTCGGATTGTGTTTGTTAGTATCTCGCAGGCTATTGTTTGTGGCAGTTTGAATGGGGTTACTGATTTTTTGCTGCTGATGCGGAGGATATATACTAAATGATAGTTGGTGGTTGCAGGGCAGCCGACTTCTATGCGACGAGCCTACTGCTGACTCTACATGTCGGATGGATGCTCAGAATAGTTCTCGTACACTTCATATCCGGTGTTTTGTTGCTGGTCATCAGTCATGTCATCTATACAGGCTTTAGGTGAAATGCAGTCCATATATCCCTTCATCAACCACGCTTTGGTTCAGTCCTCGTGGGTGACGGCCATGTCAAGAACCTCCACGCGTCCTCTGCCACGGGTCTCATTGCCAACGAAGTCGTTCAAGCCCTTGAACGCGCCAGGCTCCGCAAATCCGATGACCTCCCACTCGTCACCGCCGACGACCTCCTGCGCCTCCACTGACTCGATATAGCTGAGGATCTTGTCTTTGACGTTGCTGGGTCCCTTAGCGGGCGCCGCCTCAGCGTCAGAGCCACCGGCCTCATCCTCGGAGTCCTGCTGACGGGCCGACTTCTTCGACCCCTTCCCACCCTTCTTGTTCCCCTTAGTACCACCCTTGGGCGGCGGCGTCTCTCTCTCCTTGTTCGCTCCGCCCGCACCCCCAGCTACCTTGACACTCTGCTTCAACAGCGACACCGGACAAGTCACCCGCAGGCGCATGCGGGCCCGCATCACGGGGATCGGCTGCCACGCGATCAACGCCTTCATCGCATCGAGCGCCTGACTCTTCGCGGACTTGTTCGCCGCGACCCCCGTCCACAGGGGCTTCCGGGGCGCCGCGCCGCCGCGGTTCTCGTCTCCGTCACCGTTTGTCTCGCCGTTGCCGGCCGCCGGGCCCTGTGTCTGTTGCTGTCCGCTCGCCGAGCTCAACTGATCCAATGCCTTGGAGATCATGCCGGGCGTGTAGACGCGCTTCGTCGTGGGGTCCACCAGCCGGCCCGACACGATGTCCAGGATCTCTTTCTCGACGCGCTCGATGATCTCCTTCCGCTCGCGCTCGCCGACCTGCACCTCGCCCTTGCGCAGGATCTCTTGCCGGATCTCGTCGGCGGGCGTGTCGGCGCCGAACGCCTTGGCGAGCTCGGCCGACGGCGCCGTCTGGGCCTTCGAGACCGACAGGAAGATAGTGGGTACTTGGAGGACGTTGTCGAGGTCTTTCTCGGCGCCGGACCGGTATTCCAGGAGTTTGTTCTTGTAGCAGGCGAGTTCGAAGCGCTTCTTGCCTGGAGAGGTGGGGTGTTAGCGGGGGTGGTGAAGGGAATTCTGGTGAATTATTTCAAAATTTGAGATCGCCGGTCTTGGAAACTAGCCCCAGCTGCATCTCCAGACGATTGCGCTTGGGTATATGGTGGACGTAGTAAAAGAGTTGGCCCGCTTACCCTTCTTTAATCTGACGACTGATACATTGGTGAATTTGATCTGATTCGAGGGTTGGTTGATCGGCATCTTGGAAGAGGCTTCCTTCGCGGAGAAGCCGAGTGCGTTCCGCTGGTCTTATCAAGAAAATGTGTCACAGAAGATGGGTATCTGGTGGTAGGTTTGTTTATAGAGGGGTATGTCTGGGTTTCGTCTGAAAAAATGATGCCCGCATCCAGGCAGGCAGTGGCCCGACGGGGCTGTGATTGGAGGAACGGGCGATGACGCTGGTCCCGTGAAATCTGCTTAGTCATGACATGTGACTCGGCGCGTGACTCGCCTTGGTCCGGAAGGCACCGCGGTTTGATTGGCCGCCTCCTCCCCCAGCTATCAAGGCGTCATCTGCAGGCCAACGCCGGACCTCTCCTTCTTCCCTTCTCTCTCTCTCTCTCTCTCTCTCTCATCCTCACCTCCTCTTCTGTCTTCTTGATTTTCTTGGTAGGATCAAGTAGCTGGTGTTCTATCGGCTACAATTCTTTCCAATTTCATCTGCCCTGAGCTGTAAGCTTATCTCCCCATCCCCAGCTACACCCGTCGTGCCCTGATAGCCCATGCTGATAAGCACCTTGCCTCCCAGGTGCCATCCAGACCGCAAGGTCCTTGCCATCCTTCTCTCCTCAATCCATCAAGGACTCAACCCAAGCCCTCTGATAAGTAAACCAAGATCATCATGAGAGTCCTTCCAGCTTCTTTGCTGGTCGGAGCGGCTACCGCTGCCGTCTCCTCTCCCTTCCAGCAGGTTCTTGGAGACGTCAAGTCGAACCTCAAGTCGACCGTCGAGAGCTCCTCAGAGCCCCTGCACGCTTTCAAGGAGCAGCTGAAGACTCTCTCTGATGATGCTCGTAAGCTCTGGGAGGAGGTTGCCAGCACCTTCCCCGAGAGCATGGACCAGAACCCTCTGTTCTCTCTGCCCAAGAAGCACAACCGTCGTCCCGACTCTCACTGGGACCACGTCGTTCGTGGCGCCGATATCCAGGACGTCTGGGTTACTGGTGCCAACGGCGAGAAGGAGCGGGAGATCGATGGCCGTCTGGAGGCCTACGATCTCAGGGTCAAGAAGACCGATCCTAGCTCCCTCAACATTGACCCTAATGTAAAGCAATACACCGGTTATCTTGATGATAACGAGAATGATAAGCACCTGTTCTACTGTAAGTGACAATTATGCCTGAAATGATCCGATTCAACACTAATTTTCTGAAGGGTTCTTCGAATCTCGCAACGATCCCGCCAACGACCCCGTTGTCTTGTGGTTGAACGGTGGCCCCGGCTGTTCGTCTCTGACCGGTCTCTTTATGGAGCTTGGGCCCAGCAGCATTGATGAGAACATTAAGCCCATCTACAATGATTTCTCTTGGAACTCAAATGCCTCAGTCATCTTCCTTGACCAGCCCGTCAACGTTGGTTACTCCTACAGTGGCTCTGCTGTTAGTGACACTGTTGCCGCTGGCAAGGACGTCTATGCTCTGCTTTCTCTCTTCTTCAAGCAGTTCCCCGAATACGCCAAGCAAGACTTCCACATTGCTGGCGAGTCTTACGCTGGTCACTACATCCCTGTCTTTGCCTCTGAGATCCTCTCTCACAAGAAGCGCAACATTAACCTCAAGTCTGTGCTGATTGGCAACGGTCTCACCGATGGCTTGACTCAGTACGAGTACTACCGCCCCATGGCTTGCGGTGACGGTGGTTACCCTGCTGTCCTGGACGAGGCCTCCTGCCAGTCCATGGACAACGCCCTGCCCCGCTGCCTGTCCATGATTGAGTCCTGCTACAGCTCCGAGAGCGCATGGGTCTGTGTTCCTGCCTCGATTTACTGCAACAACGCCCTCCTGGCCCCTTACCAGCGCACGGGACAGAATGTCTATGATGTCCGTGGCAAGTGCGAGGACGACTCCAACCTCTGCTACAAGGGTCTGGGATACGTCAGCGAATACCTGAACAAGCCCGAAGTCATTGAGGCTGTCGGTGCTGAGGTTGGCGGCTATGACTCCTGCAATTTCGACATCAACCGTAACTTCCTCTTCCATGGTGACTGGATGAAGCCCTACCACCGTCTGGTTCCGGGTCTGCTCGAGCAGATCCCCGTCTTGATCTATGCCGGTGACGCCGACTTCATCTGCAACTGGCTCGGCAACAAGGCCTGGACCGAGGCTCTCGAGTGGCCCGGCCAGAAGGAGTACGCCTCCCTTCCCTTGGAGGATCTCAAGATCGTCGACAACGAGCACAAGGGCAAGAAGGTGGGTCAGGTCAAGTCCCACGGCAACTTCACCTTCATGCGCCTCTACGGCGGTGGCCACATGGTTCCCATGGACCAGCCCGAGTCCAGCCTGGAGTTCTTCAACCGCTGGTTGGGCGGTGAATGGTTCTAGATCGGACCTGCTGCTGCTGTTGCTGCTGCTCTTTGATATAAGTTACATACTTGCATATTGCTGCCTGCGATGTAGTACCAGCTTTCAATCTGCTACCTTACGACTTAGTTGTGGTGCATTCGATGTCAAGTTGCACCCAGGATCTATGACCACATGATTGCTGTACTTTTTTGTTGTCATCTGCGAACACATTTACTAGAATTGATGGAATGATCAGGTATCACGTTACTCAGTATTTACTCAATAGTGATTTATATTTCGCTTGTCAAACGCCCTGCACGAAAAGTAGTCCTGCAAGGTTTTGTTTCGGTAGTATCCAACCACATCGCCGAACTCCGCCCCGTACCCCAGTCTGGACCCCGTGGGTTCGAGAACCGAAGCGATCAAGTCCGCATCGTAGCGTACCTCTGAGCGGCGAGTGTCCACAGAAACCTCAAGGCGGGCGACAGCTGGCTGAGAAGCCATCATCTTGAGAACAGAGGCGAGAAACTACTAGGTATTCAACGTCTACCGTGCTGTCCGACGAACCAGGCACCAGGCACCACCACGTGCCCTGCTTTTAACCCACTAGAGTATACTCCAGGTACAGTACAGCACCACCAAGGCGGGAAGAGACACAACGACCTTGGTGCCCATGCAATGGTATAACCCATGTGGTAGGTTGTATGTCAATCAACAGCAGCATCATGACTCCCCCCTTCAGTGCTTTCAGTAGACAGACCTTTAGCGATCGACGAGTGGGATGGTAGTGTATTGTACCGTGTAGATCTACCGTTCTTTCCGAGGCCCGGGGTCGGCGCAAGGACCGTGGTTCACGGGGTGTTTCGGTTCGAGGGAGCTGGGGTGAGGGATGGGCTGGCTGCCACTGCAGTGCCAGTTGGGGTCTTTGCTTTGTACGTGGTGAGTGGCGAAATGGGGGGGGGGGGATATTGTTTGCTTGAGTAAGATTATGGTATACCTGATAGTTGGTGGGTGGGATAGGCAGAATGGCAAGAGGTGTAGAATCAGGTATAGCTTTCATGTTGGCTGAAGCAAGTAATAATCAAGCCCAGTAGTATATGGGACGGACTGAAAATACAAGGTATATAAGAAGATATGACTCTCGGCATTTACTGGGACCGGTGATGATTCATGAAGCTTAATAGCGTACGGGACAAATAAGATGATATAAGATACACACCCACTGTTATCATAGTAGCGGCGTGAAATGAGGGAGTACTGGCTTTGGTGCTTTCCATAGTCTGTGACATCGAAATACGAAGACCAGGTTGGATGTGGGTAGAGCATGATACTGGATGGGTGATGGCAGGTTCTACGAAATATGAAGGCAAAGACCAAGGTTGGTTTTTTTTTTTTTTTGAATTTCATTTCATGATGGTATGATTTCTTTTCATTTTCGCGGGAGACTCGAGATCAAAAAACCCCTTGTCTGGTTCCCAACGAAAGGGGGTAATTTTCATTATCACACCAGCATCTCAGACACAGTTGCCCCCCCGACTCTCTTTTAATCCCATGATCCAAAGTAGCCCAGACCCGCGCAAGAAAAGAAAGAAAATAAACACAAAGCTCCCAGTGAGGAAATGCTTAGTTCTTCTTCTTGCTGACACCGACGGTGCGACCACGGCGACCGGTGGTCTTGGTGTGCTGACCACGGACACGGAGACCCCAGTAGTGACGGAGACCGCGGTGGGAGCGGATCTTCTTGAGGCGCTCGAGGTCCTCACGGATCTTGCTGTCGAGGTTGTTGGAGACGACCTGGGAGTTCTTGCCGTCGGTGATGTCGCGCTGTCTGTTCAGGAACCAGGCGGGAATCTTGTACTGCTCGGGGCTCTGGAGGATGGTGACGACACGCTCGAGCTCTTCGGTGGTGAGCTCACCGGCGCTGTAGGAAGATAAGAATTAACTGACTGTTGCCGGGATATATGATTGAAGTGATTTGAAGTGGAAAGGCCAGATGTGCGGGCGTGGATTTCGTTCTCCGTAGTGCATTCCTCCTGTTTCCTTCAAGATGTTGCTGCATTGGTGGCGCTGCTTCCTCTTGTTTCTTCTGGATTTTCCGGACTTCCGACATCTGCGTGTGGAATGGGTGTGATGGAGGACTGGAGGATAAAAACGTACCGCTTGGTGAGGTCAACATCGGCCTTCTTGCAGACCAAGTTGGAGTAACGGCGACCAACACCCTTGATCTGGGTCAAGGCGTACATGATCTTCTGCTTACCGTCAACATTGGTGTTGAGGAGACGCAGAATGTACTGGAAGTTGGTCTTCTCGCCGGACACAAGCGCTATATGTCGACAAAAAAACCATCAGCATTTCCGTTCACATTTCAGCGCATAAAAACCAGAGTCCCGTCTGTCCAACGCGAAATTTATTCCCCAGAGCATTTCCACGCCATGTTCCATATCCGGTCGGTCTGTCGATAACAGAGAATCCCTCTTTGCCGAGCTGATGCTTTTCATTTTTGATATGTTGCCGTCGTAGCGATAAAATTTCCTCCCGTCATCGCAATATAGCCACCCAGAACGATTTTCTTTCCTTGACCACCGACCGGATATAGAACCAAGGCAGGCAACGCCACAAAAAGGAATAAGATCGGTCGGACATGAGGGATCTGGAGAGACTGAGAGATTTGCACGTACACATGATGGGCGATTTGGGGCGGGACCGCGGTGAATTGTCGACAGGCGAAAGGGATGGGAGAAGGAGGGTGAAGTCGTGGGCGTTGGCGGTGCTTCTCAATCTCTTTCCTCTGCGACTTTCGCAAGCCCGTTGTGGGATCGGGTAAGCTGGTTACTAACCATATCGGGCATGGTCGTCCTGAGGGCTCGCTTATGGCCCGCGCTAGGCTGCTTCGGGCTATATTGTCACCTGCCCTGCGCTGGGTCGGGGGTAAGGCACGTGATCGGATGTTCGTCGATGCCTCAGGTTGGGGGTTTACCTTAATACCAAAAATAGGCAAGGACCGTCAGTATGCGTCTTTGTAGAAGATTCAAGAGGGGGGGGGGGCCATTCCTTAATGAAGCAGTGACAAGGTCTATGCTTGTATTCTGTGGAGCTTGTCCTTCCAACACAATTCGATTGACCGTTTTCTAGGGCCAAATCCATAGCTGGTTTGGGCGTCCGTATGGCCGCATCTTCCACTCTAGTGTTTATGGGATGCTGTCATGGCGACTCCACCTGACACAACACTACGTACTACAAGATATCAACACTGAAGCCATCAGGTCAATCTGAGCTGTTTGCCAGATCGTAATTGAGTAGCAGGCACAGACCAATACAGTAAGAAAAAACACTGATTGCTCCAGTCCATTCCATAATGATTTGTAGCTTAGTAACACGTGCCTAGTCAGATCTTTACCTGACCACAAGAACATTTTCTTGCTTTAAGTGCTATGAAAAAGTTATGACCAGATATGCTTTGACTCTTCCAATAAAGGAAGAAGAGTTTAACCACAGTTAAATTGTATGCGCTTGGGTGACTTAGATTTTAGTGGGTAGGACATGAATTGTCCAGCAAAATCCCAGTGTTGCCTGGCACTAAGCTGATTCACTTAACTGATTTTTCGGCAGAAGTCTCAACTTGTCTATTCCTTCACTGCCCACCGGTGAATATGTGATTTGTCACTTGAAAATGTGTTCTCAGTTCTTACTTCCCGGCTGAAGTTGTTCTTGACTTTTTCTCCAAGCTTTTATCTCGTGTTACTTGATCCAGTCCATAGAAGTTCTTCTACAGTAACAACAAGGCACGCCTTCCTCCATCCGGTAAGGTTCCCGCCTCTAGCGAAATTAAGCGAGAGTTAGCGCCGTCACTCATACTCCCGAACTATAGCACGCAAGATGGTCCAGGGACAGCTACAGACTGGGGGAAGGAGGTCGGCCAGGAGCCGGAAAGATCACCACATCCATGCCATCTCACGCCCGGAGGTGAGATGGCATGAGATCCAGTATCCCGATCCTGAGCTCCGTTTTGAAAAGCTGGCTGTGGAGACTCTGCCCGCCCCCCCCAAGGACTTCACCATCGGAGGGAAACGAAGCCACGGGCTCACCAAGGGTGGGCACGCCAGGAAAGAAGACCTGGAGATGCTGCTGCAGTTCCTGGTCTGGGGCTTTGATCATGATCTGATAATACACGAAGCCACCTGCGACCAGCTTGGCGCTATGATCTTCAAGCTCATCTTCAACCGAGCGCCGGAACATCGACCACAGACTTGGAACGAATTATTCGACGTGACGAGAGACGCGGGCCCACGTTTGCTGTCAAGAGCCATCGATCGGCCATGCATCCCAGTTAGTCGCTATTACCCCAGTCTTGAGAATGGACCGGCCATGCCGGCTGGGCTGATTTTTCAGAGACCGCTGGACGCTTCCCCATATCTCTCAGATCTCTGCATTCACCGGATGTCTTTGCCCTCGACTGGTGGCTCTCTTAGTGCTGCTGTTACACCGCAACCTAACACTCCAAATGAGAACACCATCTCTTTCAATTCGAGCCCTTCGCACTCATCATCTCTTCCAGCAACGCAACTCACCATTCAGCTCGCATCAACCGAAAGCATGACGAACTCGCACAACGATCCTTCCAACAAAGAGACCCAGTCAGCCCAGTCTTTTGGTCTTCCTCAAGCTGCACCTGTAGACCCAGCTCAGACCAACGAAGCTTGTCTCAGCAGAAAAGCTACGGAACACGCCATCATGCAGGGTACAAGCCCAGACAACAACATCACCATCGAAGAACCCGTGCCGTCCGTCGACTCCAGTATGCTCGATGCACTGATTGTGGTGGCTCAGTTGCTGAAGCTAGGCTCATCCAAGGACAAGAGCAATGAGAGCGAGAGACAGACTTTCGACGGAGCGGAGCTCGCCTTCCGCGAAGCTATAAGCCAAGACTGGGACACCTGCGCCCACGAAGAAGGTGCTCGGCTGATAACTCGTCTCAAAGTTGAATTGGAAAAGCTCAGCGTCAGCATTGCTACAGCGCCCCAGAATGTACGAGACGCTTGGATGGCATTGACGAAGTCCTTCACCCAGTTCGACTATTTGTCTGCAAAGAGATATTCCTCGTGTTCCTGTTTGCCTGACGATCTCCCCGGATCTCCCTTCGTTGACGAGGGACTTGCTGTGAGACACCACATATTCATGCCACTCGCTGAGAGCGCCGACGCAGACAGAGTGACCATACAGGACCTCCTGGGCCGTTGGTTCGGGAAGCGGTGGAGCGAGGATTGTGTCCTCTGTAAACAGCCTGGCTCCGTGGCTACGGATATGGCATTTCAGAGCACTCCCTTGTGCTTAGTGGTTGCGCCCGCTCCCGGAACCTCCCTTCATGAGCATACGCGTGACATCAACATCAACTACATTGACTTCACAGGTACTGAATGTACTGCATCCTATAGATGGACAGGAGGCATCTATTACAATGACAGCCGCCTACGTGTCTACTGGACTGATACCAAAGTGAGTGAGCATGATAGTGGAAATATCCGTGCTTATGAGAGCCGACTGAGATCGGTTTTCATGGTCGAATCCCACGCTCAGTCCAACCCTTTTGATCGAGTGCCCCCAGTTTGGTGGGAGAATAAGCCTGTCCCATTACTGTTCTATGAGTGCACCTGGAGACCTGAATCCGAACACATGGAAAGGCCCACTGAGTCCCTTGATGACATGCTTGCGGCCCTGGATGGTTTTGACAACCAGCTGGTGACGCAAGCAACTATGACTACCAGCCTTGCAGTTCCTGCCCTTCACAGCCAGCTAATGACGCCACCAACCACTACTTCCAGCCCTGAAGGTCATACCCCACACAGCCAGCTGATGGCACAGATGACCGTTCCTCTCCCCGAGGTTGATGCCGCTCACAGCCAGCTGATCACACCATCGAGCCATGCAGGGCAGGAGGAGTTGCAATATTCGGATTCTCTATATGGCTATGGCTTTGGAGACTTTATCGGCCAGGAACTTTTCTCGGTTTTCAACGACAGTTACATGGCTATGGACGCTTCTTTGCCATCAGCCCAAGCACCAGAATTTGATCCACACACCGAAATGTCTGAGGCGGATTTTGCGTTGAGCGAAGGTGGTTTTGAAGAGCTGTTGAATAACTCCGCTCTGCAAATTAATTGGTCTTTGGTTTCCGATGAGCCTCGTCCATCCTCTGCTGAGTCCGATGTGGGGCATCAGCAGGAAAGTACTGATATCGTGATGCAGGATGTCTTTGGAGGTGGTGAAACCGATGATTCGAAGACCGTTGAAAAGTGACATTGCCGTTGAGCCGTGGACTGTTCATCGGTTGTTTGTTTTTTTGCCTTCTGAATTGAGCATGTACACTGATTGGATTTGCTTCTGATCTAGAGTTGTACATTAGCCAGGTACAAGATGGTACATACAGCAGTGCCCAAGTTTCATGTCCATAATTTTCCTTTACTGTGTTGTTAGCAGAGAACATGAAACTTTACTGATGTCGAATGATATTTCGAACAGAATCAGTCGCCTGAAATTCCGGTCACCAAGTAACTAGACGTACCTATCCGATCCATCATTTGTCCTTCATTCGTGGATTAACAAATTGAACTGAAATTAATGTCACGTTGACAGTGCCGAGTCAAGGCAGTCAGCCAATAGAGGGACGGGGGAAGTCAGCTCCAGCCGATCCTTGTTGCTTTCCCCGCATTTCACCCTCGTTGCAAATCGCCCCGTTTCCCTCAACCTCAACTTAGCCTTCTCTCAGACTATTCTTCTGCGAAAGACCCCTATCAGACTTGGTTATCCAGGTGAGATGTTGACGATGGTTGGTATCAGTCGATTTCATCTATTAGATTCACATATGAAGCATGAGAGGCTAACTCTAACTATATCCATCTAATCTAGAGCCCATGTATAAGAAAAACAACGCATTCCGACCGGACAAACCAGCCTCAAATCTATAGCCTTGCACGAACAGCTTCTTTCTTGGACTGTCTCGGCGGGCCCGTGGGGGTATCGCTCTTCTTGGGTGCTGAAATATAGCCTCCTCTGACGTTGTCCGCGTTAATGACCAACCCCTTCTCGTCTCTCTTGATGCCGAGCTCGATCAACTTCGCGAACGCCTTTGCAAAGTGATCGAAAAACAGCTCCTTATCCTTCGCATACTTCACCACCCACTCCTGGAACTTCGGGTCCGTCTTCAGCGCGATATCCGTGGGCAGCATCATCAACATCTCGTCGCCCTCCTCCGCATCCGGATCCACAAAGACAAACTGCGACATCCCGTTGCCCAGCTTCTTCGGCGTCCACTCCAGTTTCAGTAAGAGGTTGAAGAACTGGTTGGAAAATCGCGTCGGGTTGTTGACCCACGGTCCCTCGAATCCGCTGCGGTCGGTGTGGCATCGGCCCAGGTTGTGTCCGCCCGCCAATGCGACGATCTCCTGGTCGTTGAAGCCCATCCGATAGAAGATGAAGCGGAGGTGATCAGCGCCCAGGGCGCCGTCCGGTAAGCGGCCGCGTGGAGGCACCTTGGAGTCATCGACGAGATCGGTGCGGCCTGGTTGCCATGGGACTTCGGGCCCGCCCATCTCCTTGATGGCAACCACGCCGGCTAACGTCCACAGGTCTGAGTATGTGATCCAGGGGTGTTTCTCTTTGACGGGCTCGAGGAATGCGCGACCGAACTGGAGGCCTGCGTTGGCCGGGTCCCCGCCTTCAGCTTCATAGCGCATGCCCGCCCCGTTGCTGCCGCCCGTGTCGGACTCAGCGTCATACGTGCCCGCGGAGTGCCTGGTACGGGGTTAGTTGGCAAATTGGATGAGCAAGTAACTTGAACAATGAGAGAGCCTCACCATGCTAAACGGACAAACACGGGACCAGCACTTCCGTCGTCATAATCGGGCTTTTTCAGCTGGGCGGCGATGTCTCTGCGGACAGCGTCATAATCCCCGGGGGTGCTCATCTCGGCCGATAAGTCTGTCTGGGGTAATGAAAGGAGTCTGCGCGGATGACTGATCGGTTCGGTTCCCGTGCGCCGCGGATTCTTTTTTTGCTACAGTGAGAAGGTCGAAAGATATCAAGGAGAGGAATGGAACACGCACGGTATGAGAAAATATTGAATAGGAGAAGGAGGAGAAATTCAAACTTCAAACGACTGGCATTTGCTTTTGTCTTTCTCGCTGGCACATGAAGACCGGACCGATGGCGACTAATTGAACTGTGGATCACTGGACCCGCGGTCCAATTCCCTTAGAAGCAAAAGCCGAGGTTCAATTTTCTGGCTTGCGACCCGCGCTCTCACAAATTCTCATGACCAGTTATCGCGATGGAGACGGATTCTCGGACCTGAGTGGTTCAACTGATGGCCTTAATCTTGGTCAGCTCGACGGAGCCCCCATCCTTGGCCCTTTCCCCAGGTTCATGTGTCAATGGGGTCTGGGACAGGTTTTGCGGTTGTCGATAGCCGTGGCGAGGGGAGGGATTACACCTGGAAATGCGCAGGTTGTGCATTTCCAAATCCCCAAGGTCGCTCAGAGCTTGACATATGATTTCTTCTTGACTTCGACAAGCCAAATTCTTCTCAACCTCAGCATCATCGGATCGATGTGCGAGATCGCTCTGCTCTCTGGGATCAGGTAGTCGTTCGGAAATGGACCTCGGGCTGTGATATGCCGAGCATCAATTAACCGACCATGCTGAAGATTGGTAGCGGAGCGCGCTCGTTCACAAGACACCCGGTCTCACGCATGCCAATTGCTTCCTGCAATGACTATGATTACAACTTCAGCGAGTACAGAATAAACCAGACACTGGCCATTGCCGACCTCACACCCCCAAGGCCTGGGCGCCGTCTGGTCATCTTGCGAAATCACACCCGAAAAATAGTCCTGATTCTGAGATCACCGCAGATCGCCGTCTCATTCAATAGCCGCCTTCATAACAACTCCAGGTTTTCCCTCCCCGATCTCGAACGTCCTCCGCCGCGGTCACAGTTCACTTTAACCCGTTCCAATATCCATTTTCAATCATTGAACCACACCGAAGACTTGTTCGGCAACCCTTCGAATGACGGCAATTTCACCCCATGGAGAGAAGAACGGAATTCTCCTGATGGTTGCTGAATTGAGGTTCTCCATCTCATCCTCCGCGCGAATTTCAGGACGAAATGTTGATGGCCTGAGGGATTTTGAGTAAAAGGTTGGACTGCCCTGTAGTATGTCTGAGGAGTAAGTAGTGGACGTAGCATAAACGTAGTTATATGAAGAATCGTACTAGCGAGCACAAGAATATGATCTCTAGAACTAGTTAGAGCCGACTCATTAACTAGAACTAGTTACTAATAAATATGGCACTCCGCTTCTTAATGTTCCGATGTTAGCACATCGCAAAGATTAGCCAAAGTGACGGGCCTCCATTGGTGCTTATCGCCTACTCTCCGATAGTGTCCAACAACTGATCACTTTTTGTTCTATGCTATTATGCTTAGTTTAAAGTACACATATGTATAAGGAAGACTTTTACCGGGATTAATCCGAAAATCTCTAAGTGCTCTACACTATGTTTCTCGGTGCTTCACAGCTGCTTCAATGTCAAGCTAGGAAATAGGACGTCATACCTAAATCCCCTTTAGTCCCTCTACCATAGTTCGGCGGCCAGAATCTCTCCCCTCAAGTTTGCACCGTTTGTCTCCGCGCGCCCACCCCTCATCCCCGCGGATCAAATTTCCTCATCGCAATCGCATCTCCCACTTTTTTTTCTGGACTTTATTCTTTCGTGTTTTCTTTTGAGCCAACAGAAAATTTCTCCACCTCCGCGTTCCGCAGCACATTCACTTCCTGCCTTCCTACACGAAACCGGCGAAAAATCCAACAACCCCAAAAAAATGGGCCAAATTGAAGAACTCCCCGACGACTTTGACGAATCGCTCAACCTGAACGATGGCGCCGCCAACGCCGCCGCCGCCGCATCGGCCGCCGCAACAACGGAAGAAGAGATCCTGCCGATTAAGCACGAGCGGCTGAAGGATGTGGAGAGCAGCGATCCGATGGCGCCGCGCATGCCGCCGACGATGCAGGCGGTGCAGACGCACACGACGGACGAATTGGCGGATATCCTGAACCGGACGCCGTTGTTCATGACGGATATGGATAAGGCGTTGGATGAGAGTATGTTTGCCCTCAAATGTCTTTCGTTATGCGTCTGGGGGGTCAATGGGAAGAATATGGCTAACGGTTGATCGAAAATAGACGGCGAGAACGTCATGCTGGATGCGATCCGCGCGCTGCAGAATGAAGGAACCCGCGGGGAGGTGGCACAGAGCTTCCGGTCTGAGGGAAACGAGACGGCCAAGGAGAAGCGGTGGATCGATGCCAAGGAGCATTACACCAAGGCCATTGCGGTGCTGCAGGCCAAGGAGGACAAGTGGGAGAAGCCCGAGGATGAGGAGGCAGAGAGAAAACTCCAGAAGGAGGTGGAGGCCGCGTGCTACATCAACCGCGCGCTGTGTCATTTGGAATTGCGTGAGTGTCAATTTTTCTCAAGTCTATTCCTGGGTTTAGGGGAGAGGGGCTGACTTGAATTGATCTGGGGGGTGATCACAGAGAACTACCGCTCTACGACCCTCGATTGCGCCGCCGCTCTGAAACTCAACCCCAAGAATGTCAAGGCCTACTACCGCTCCGCGACGGCATTGCTCGCTCTGGATAAGATCCCCGAGGCGGAGGATGCGGCGGCGCGCGGCTTGGCCATCGACCCCGAGAACAAGTCCCTGCAGACGGTGGCCGCCAAGATCGCGGAGCGGAAGGCCGCGGTGGAGCGGGTGGCGGCGAGGAGGAAGGCCGAGGAGGAGCGCAGGCAGAAGGAGGCGCAGCTGTTGAGCGTGGCGCTCCAGGCCAGGAACATCCGCACGCGCAAGACGGACGCGCCCCCGGAGATGGAGGATGCGAGCATCAAGCTCTCGCCGGACCCGCTGTCGCCCGAAAGTACCCTCGAGTTCCCCTGTGTGCTTTTGTACCACATGGACGCGCAGACGGATTTCATCAAGGCGTTCTCCGAGATGCACACCATCGAGGATCATTTGGAGTACATCTTCCCGCTGCCCTGGGATTCGAAGCATGAGTACACGATCAATTCGGTGGAGTGCTTCATGGAGACCGTCACGGGCGGCTTGATCCAGGCGGGCAAGAAGTTGCCCTTGCTGCAGATCTTGGCGAGTGGTAAGGTGGAGGTTGTGGATGAGCTGGTGAAAATCTATGTGATCCCCACGTCGAAGAAGGCCAAGTTCATCGCCGAGATGAAGGCGAGGAGATCGGGTTGAGACGTCTCGGTTGCTGATGTGAAATGAAGACATGATGGACTGTGATTCTCCGAGAGTGGATAGCCGGTCTATCCACCTGTACTGTGCACGATCTTGAGGCGAGCATTACGGTTAACAAGCCACTACAGCATCCTTATAGGCTGTTACTTCCATCAGAAGAGCACAGGATGATGACCCACGTTGCCGGGGTGCGCAGAAGCCTGCTTACCTTGGCTCGATAATCATCTGTAGATCAGGCTGAAGATCGTTCAGTACGGGCACATGATACCATTGTAGATATACACTTTATGACGAATCAAAAGTTATAGATTTCATTTGAATTCCTTGGAGAGAGTTGGTCCCAAGAGCATGTGCCATCTAAAACCTGAAGCTGCTGGGCCCACGGTGCATACCTGGAGGCAAACGGCCAAAGTAGAAGCTGTCTCCGTCGATCCTTCCTTTCGATCCTCCCTTTCTATTCCTAGTGCTCCCACATTCGAGCAACAAGTCATGCACTTGCATCATTGATAGCAACGATGCTCTGGCTCCAAACCTCTGACTTATTCGGCCAGGGACAAATGTGTCTCGGATTTCTATCAGAAGGCGCTAACTTTTCACCAGCGTTGCAGAGTAGCAAATACTACCGAAGTAGGGGGGGGCACCTGCCAGCCTGACCATCCGAGAGAAGTGCCCATGACAACTGCTCGCATGTTGCCAGGCAATCTAGGTGTCCACGGGAGGGAGCATGGTTCCAGCTCATGCTGACTTCTATAAGCTTCATTCGCCTCTGCATGTTCACACTGCCCCCGACGATAACGTTTGCGAAGGTTGAGAATCGTGGATTCTCTGTCGATAGCCCTTTCGAAGTATAAAGCAACCTCACCCATCATAGTATCTTGGAGATTTCGGCTACAGGCTGTTGGGATCATACCGTGCGATAGAGGTAGATTGAGGGGCGTCTGCGATGCAGCAGGATTTCTATGTTCGATGCTATGGGGCTGCGGCGCTGTTAGTGGCTCTTGGGAGCTGCAATACGAGGCTGTTCAAATCTACTATACCTCTGACGCTTTTGTGGGCATTGGCTCGTCAGTATCTCGCCCTTATACTCAAGAGACTAGGCAGTACAGGAACGGAGCTCACTAGTTTAGCTGGTTCCATTTTCTGGAGATACTGGCTACCGCTGTCCATCTCCATTCAAGTCCGCTTGCCCCTGGTGGTGCTACTTTGTCTGGTCTATACAAAAGCACTTTGGGACTACCGCCCAATGGCAGCAGGAGTCATTCAATAGTAGCGATGTCTCCTCACACGGTCACCGCATGAACTCTGTATAGACTCAAGCATCCCCTCTGGTGAATTTGTACTCTATGGTCTGTCATTCACCAGCTAGTGTATTGCAGTCTCTTCTCTTGCTTCAAATTTTGATCTTGTCTGATTCAATGTTTCTTGTTATTAACTATCAAGTAGAGGGGTCAATCAACAGATCCAGCATGTTGGTAGATTGGCTCTCTTCCACTATCCACCTCCATCTCCTCCACCATACTACCTTCTCAGCTTCCATTCTTTTTCAGCCACACATCTGTATCTTCATAGCCCAACACAATAGCTTCTACATTCTCTATGCTGGAAACGATCCGTGACACACATCGCCTCCCCAACCACTTGTCCACAACACAAATGCCGATAAAGCATGTCCTTCGCCTGTCCGGGACTTTGATCACGACTTCATAGAGGCATTTCGTGGTCGAGGGATCTGTCAAGCTGAGCAAAGACAGCTAGTAATTCAGTCTACCGAAGGACGACATAGATAAACGACCTTCGCTTTTGAGTTCGAGGGCCGCTTTCCAAGCAAAGGAAGGACATTGAGATTCGCATTCCCCACAAATCGCCCACTTAATACATCTTTTGACCCACCTGAATACTCCATCTTCACGCAGAGATAAGCTCTCCATGCCCAAGATATGAAGGAGATAATCGTTCTCGGCAAGAAATTGACTGCATGAGCCAACGGTTGCTATCACTGGCTTCCATGTGCATTTCTATTTCGGTATAACCGAGCGTCGCTCGGCGATTGAGTGGGCCTTTCTTCAGATACCATTCCCGCAAACTCTCGGTAGGGCTATAGTCGAATACTCCGACTACTACTACCACCACCACCACCACCACCTATCATAAACCAAGCCCACTATCAGTGCTCTCCACACAAGTAAACAGGCCAAATGGCCCCTGTTTATGCCCCGCCAGCACAGTCCACACCCCCATACAAAACACGATGCTCCCGCTCGAGCAATCAACCCCATCCTCCGCCGGTTCCTGAACAATGACATATCCCATGACATCTTCATGACACCACCACCACCACCACCCCCCTTTGAACGAGAAACAAAAAAGAAATTCCCCCGTACTGGGGTTCCAACCCAGGTCTGAAGCAGGAAGCCGTTAGGTGATCCACAACCGTCGTCTCCATCTAGACCATACGGGGTGTTTGTTGGAGGTATCCGCGCTGGCTTGAATTATCTGTCCACTTTCGCTAACTTTTCCAGCGGCTTTTGGGATGGTTGTCGAGTAGCAGATGATCTAAATGCATGTAGAATATCGTTTTGGAGATATTTTGTTACGGCGGAATGCCTTACGGGCGTTGGGCTGGGTTGTGCCTGTTGGGGTGTGGAATCGTCGGGGGAATGGGGTAGAATCGCATGGCCGGATGGCGAAACGGAGGTAGGGATGGAGATTGTTACCTACAGGTTGGTGGACGCTTTTCTGGATGACTTACTGGTAGGTGGGGAATCTGTGGTTTGGAGCATTGAGAGCGCGATGGTCGAGGAATGTTATGGCGCTCTCGACAATTACCTTACTGGTTGGGCGGTTCCAACTAGCTCGATGGTGTCTCAAAAGCAAACAGCACTGAGTCAAAACACAAGAACGACAAGACGAAGAAGGAAAAGAAGGAGAAGAGCCTTGGAGGGTGGATAATGCCTTTGATTGCTGAATCGCGCACCACAGGCGCTATGAGCACGTTTTACAACAGCTCTAAGCGTGGGAGGTGTTGAGCAGAGTGCTTTTAGCAAGATGCGATGATTGTCGACGTGTGGTATGCACATAAGTCGACAGGGATATATGAATGAAAATCGCAAGGCCGGATGATACACCCGTGTCGCAATGTTCATATCCTAAGGTAGGTGCCACCCTTTCTTCTCCCTTCTGCTTGGGAACATTGGCTAATTTCCAGACAGGGTAAGCCCAGAGAAGAGGCCGAGCTAGTGTGTGGGTTTGCGTTAAGCAAGGGAGTCACTGCATATCCCGCCGCCACTCTGTGCCTGCCTACGGCGATCGATTGTCTGAGCTGGTGCGGATGAAAGCGTAAGCCTGTTCCCTAAGCCCCTACCCCATGAAGAAGCACGTGTGCTCGAACAAAAAGAAGCTTGCCCTGAGGGCAGACCGCCGAGAGGAAAGACGACGTCAAGGCAACCGGACTATTCATGGGCTTGGACACAGCCCAGTTCAATAGTTCTCTGTCATTCCACGGTCTTCCGAAGCTTTGCCCCCGAACCAGATCCGATCCTGGGTCAGGCTTCGAATCTGCTTGCAACCGCTCACAACGAAATAGTCCAGTTGACGAAGAAGAACCGGCGGGCGATCTGGACGCCAATCTTCCAGAGCCCGAATCCAAACTGAAGAAGCGTACCCTCGACTTTCATTCGGACTCCGACGACCCTACAAAGAACAGCCCTCCAAAGAAACGCAAGCCCATCCTCCCTACGACGAAGAAACGCAAGCCGTCCCATACCTCCAAAGACGCCCATCCTTCCTACGGCTCCGAAGGCATTTCCGAAGAAACCTGTTCCTACGACTCCACGTACGCCTGCGCCCGTCACTGACTCGACTCCACGTACGGACCACGCGCACCAATCATGGATTGAGCTTGCTCATTGAGATGTGCGTAACTGGTATGAAGGTACCAGTATCTTGTTCTGGAGTTTTTTTTGGATAGACGAACACCTCGAGAAAGGTGGGCTTCCTTGAAGACTAAGACTCGGCAGCAAATCTGCTGTGGGTAACCATGCTTGCTCGTAGAGGTCTGCAATAAGAGCAATGCTTATCCTACCTCAGCTCCTGGCTTAGGTAGCTCTATCGATGCCCCCTTCAGGGGTTCTTTTGCAGATTCGGAGAATTCCACAATCTGCCTTTTCAATAACGGTTCATGAGACTTTTTGAGTATCAACTCGAGTCCATGTGCAGCATAAGCTCAGAATCTGGGGAGCTGCTACAGACACACCACCCATGATTTCATCGCTTTACTTGGTCTTTTGGATAACAAACACTTTGCTCAAGATCATACAGAGGTTGATGGCCATGATGAATGAGAAGTTCGCAGACCTTGGGCTCATTGCGGCAGGAAGTACCCTGCGACATCGCCTAAATTGCCCAATACTCTTATCTCTCGTCCTCCTGCTGAGAGTTATTACTTGATTGAGAAGCAGACCCCCAACCCGATCAAGGAACTCACTGCATAACATGCCTATGCTTGAGTCAAATTATTTATGTAGCTATCTTACTGATAGCATTGCTCACCCTTTTGCTGTGAGGACTAAAGAGAGCACCGAAAAGGATCAGCAGATGCATTAGATGAACCGAGAACTTGATCATCGGTGGTACTAACTGTGCTGAGGAACCTCAAGTTGGCCCAACTGCTAGCAAGCTTTTACCCTCTCTCGAGGTTACACCGTCATATTCAAGGTGCATCGGCTACGGAAGGTAGAAGGACTTACAAGTGAGTCACCTCGTCAACTCTAGTTTTTGCTATATCACTTCTCCCAGGCTATACCCCGCGCTGACCATCAATCAGACAAGAGTACCATGAGCGACACTCCAAACAATAGGGTCGTTCCAGCTCGAACCAATACAACCCAATCCCAGAACGACCCTGCCCTTTTGCCCGGCATGAATTCGCAGTCATTCCTGGGGAATGAACACCTATCACTGGTCATGCAACCGCATGTGCTCCTTCATGCTCCCACAATTGAGGCTATCGGATTACTGGTACGCTTATCAGTCCAAGTGAACACGAAAGAAGATAACCACCGGGTGGCTTTGATCACTTATACAGATAGCCCAGTTATCTTTCAATGACAATGACTTCAACTCGTCGCCTCGCCAACCCACACCCTTACCTTGTGTAGACAATTTACAGTGCTATGCTTCTAATAAACATGTAGTTTCTCCTAGCGCCATCATTCGCCTTTGTATCAAATCATGATAGGCCCGACCAGGTTCAGGATAGAGCAAGCAGCAAAGACCTGGCGAACCCCATCTTCAGAGAAATCCATCCTACTGTCATTCCGAGTTTTGCGACGAAGTGCACTGGTCAGATTGACCCGAGTGGACGCATGAAGTGGTAGGTTGAGGATAAATACCGCAGCGGGACTGATCCTTCCACACTGGGCCGGGGAAAATCCCTCGTACAGCGACAACTTCATGTTTAACATCAACACCTTCAAGCTTCCGTGTCAGCTCACGCCAATGTTGTATCAAATATTTGGTTTAATCCCACGTGCAATTCAGGCACCAGCAATGCTTAGCTCCAGATCTCAGGCTGTCACCGACTCGATGCTGCGTCAATTACCCGACGCAAATCATGATGACAGTTAATAAGGGGTCCCCTTGCCTCTGGCATTCCGCAGAGTTTCTCTTCTCAAGAGCACTCCCTCCCCTTCATCTAGGCTGATTTTGCAGAATAATCATCTTTGATTTACTCATCATCAGACAGGATGACTCTACTAGCACCCTATCAATTTCCGCACCAGCCCCTGTGCAGTGAGCCGCCACCGCCGTATACACCATCCCAAACCCCCTCATACACCCCACAGCCACCACATCCCAGCATGCACCAGCACACACTTCCGACCTCAATATCCCCCTACTTGTTCTGTGAACAGACACCCCCACATTTGTCCCGCTCGAGCATCTCCAGATACGGTCGTTACCTTACCACCCTTAGCCATAGCGTCAACAGCACCACCTATCTTTACCGACTCTGTCCACGCTTTCCAGCCAACAGCCAACCCAGAATCTACGCCGTCAAGATCATCCCCTCATCCTCTCAGCCCCCTCCCTCTACTCAATTGTTCAAGAACAACGCACTAAACAGCAACACCATCAATCACCCCAACATCCTCCTCCCATTCCTGCCCGCAATCATCGACGATGCCGGCAATCACTACCTGATCACCCCCTACTGTACAGGGGGTACTCTATATGATCTGATCGCATCAACAACGCAGCTCGCTCCTGCAGAAGCAAACTGCTTCTTCAAGCAACTCCTTCGAGGCGTCGCGTATCTCCACAACCACCCCAACCTCCAATCTCACCTCGACCAAACTCACACTGGACCTCCATGGACGAGCTTGACTCTCAACCCGCAGGACATCCTCCTCACCGGAGCAGGAACCGTGCGAATCAAAGTCCGGGCATTCTCCCCCTCGTCTCCCCTCGCAGCGCGCAGCAGTCCATACTATGCGCCAGAGCTATACCGCGTCCCCAACAACAACACCAATATCAACGAAAACACCCCCAAAGCCCTCGACGCCTGGGCCCTGGGTATGATCTACCTATTCATGCGCACGGGCCGTCCAGCCTGGACCGTGGCCCAGGCGGAGGAGGATCGGATGTATGCCCGGTATGCAAGGGAAAGAGCGCAGGAGGGGGGATTTGCCTTGATCGAGGATTTAGGGCCTGTAAGTGTCACGTTTATCCCCTTTCCCCATTGGCCCTTGTCCTTATCCATCACGAAAATGGCCGTCTTCACGCCGCATCGCATTGTGTATTGATCAAGATCGGCGATTCGCCCCCCGTCAGGAACCATGTCGAAACGTCATCTACGCCATGTTAGATCCCAGGCCCCTTCGTCGGCTGACGGTCCATCATGCCTTGCGGTCAGAGTGGATATACGGAGTCGCAATCTGTGGAGCACGTGAAGAGGGCGACCTCTACCGAGGCGGAAACTGTAAACAAAGGTAGAGGGGGCATTTGCAGGATTCGTTGGAGTTATATTCCGTAGTAACCCATAGTTCTTCTTAATCGTACTGTACACCCGAACCACCGAGTCAGAAAGCGATCACGTAGCAGCCTAGTACCTACCAACTTCATGGCATGCGAATGCTACACAGTACGATAAACCCCCACGAAGGTCCTGACCAGCCGCATAAATCAAGTCAACCTCCTGAACTCCTAGAGCACACACACATACACACATACACTTTCTTTCTCTGTCTGCCCCCCCGACACACCTCCCAAAACCCCCAACCCCTCATCAGACCTATCTCTTCCTTCGGGATTTGAACCAGTCCCAAAATTCTCATTGCCCCTCTCCCCCGAAATCCAACGCACCCAATGCACCTCCCCCCCCCCCCGGGCGGAAACCGGTATCAAACCCTCCGAACAATATAACACATCCAACTCCTCCGCCCAAGCACAGACATAGCAAACGCAAGACACACAGAAAAAAACAAGTTTACCTCCCCAGAAAACCGGTTGACCTTTGTATCTACCCCTTGCTTTAAATGGGAACAGTTCATGCTTGCGTCGCCCCGTCCTGCAAGATTGACTTACTTGTCTCCCCTCTTTTGTCCTTGTATAAAGTAAGCACCGCTGTCATAGATATAAGCAATGCGTCGGGGCGTCCCAATTTTGAATATTTCTGTTTTCTTGCTCCCCCCCCACCTTCCATCTCTCCATGTCTCCCCTCTGACAGAATTATGTAGATCCATGCTCGGGGTCTTCATTCATGAAAATCTCTCTTGGTCTCTTGATTATTAAAGTATAGTTCTATATGTACAGTGCCTAACTCTCCCGATACCCCCACCAAAACCCTTTTGGGTCCCATTGAAATTCTATACAACCGGTCCTCTAGCGATTTTCTATGCCGTTGCGACCCGAAATGCACAACATAACCCAAAAGAGAGAAAAAGAAAAAGAAAAAAAAAACAAAAGAAAGAGGTAAGTACAAATGAAAATGCCCGTTCTGCTTTCCTTCCCCTCCCTTTCCCCCGCTCTATATGATGAAATTCATTCAATATTAGAAACTAAAGTTAGTGAAGCGACCCCTCTCAACCACCCGGTGGGAGCGAGACCCAGGCTTTTTTGGGAAATTCTGTTCCACGCGTTTGATGGCACACAACAAAAGAAATGCGTTAGCGCTTGACGTTGATGTTTTTGGGGTTCAATAATTGAAATAATACGGGTTCGGGCAGCCTCCGAGATCGGTATTCGAGAGTCCGATCACAGGCAGCGTCTGCTGCGCTTGGCTGTGAGGGTAGTATCGGAGAGGGAGTGAGGTGGTTTCGAGGGTCGATGGCTCGTGGTGGTACATGGAGCTGCTGGTCAGGTCAAGGGAGTAGCCGGCTGTGCTTTCGCCCTCGCGTGACCGTCGGGAGGCGCTGCTGCCGCCGATAGGTGCGTATGAAGAAGTTGGGGCGCTGCTGTCCCACGAAACCTGGATGGTTGGGCCTTTGCAGGGCTCGAGGGGTTTGGTGGAAATAGTCCCGGTGCTGCTCTTCGGGGTGACCGCGGAGCTGCTGCAGGAGTCGAAGACGGAGGTGTGCGATTCCAGGTCGGGGATCTCTTTCCGGTACACCGGATTCACGCTGTCCTTCATGGATGAGCTGGTCGGGGAGCCCATCGCCTGGCTATCCGCGAGCTGCTCGGGAAGGTGGACGCGCGATACACACACAACCATGGGCCCGTCTGGAGCCATGTCAATATCTGATCCGGTCGGCGTGCCAGAGGAACATACCTGTTCTGCCTTCCAGGTACCGTTCTTGCTCTCCGCGGACATGGTAGATCTCATCCAGTATAGCTAACCGTTCGACGGGTTGAATCTGTCGACGCACAGATTGATCCGCTTCTTTGAGTTTCTCGACGCAGATAGCGTGGCTTTCGCGCAACTCGCACAGGATATGCACCAGGAGTTTGACTCGCTCTGTCCATCACTTAGCGTGCTTCTTCTCGTGAATCCGTTGAACAGTCCTCTTACCGTTCTTGAGAAGGTGATCAGGCTCTCTGTGGGTAACGCCCGCTGGCCACCAGGCTGGCTTGGTGAGCTCGGGATCAAACTGTTGAGATGTGCCAGAAATGATCTTGCGTCCGTTGTACGGATAATTGACCTGCTTCCGCGGCTCAACAAGCTTGATGTATGCCTTGGCAAGGATGCGACAGTTGATCTGCTGTAGGCCTTCGAAGGCCTTCTCATAGTATCGCCGGAGGATGCTAGCATTGCGAATAGGGAGCATGGTTTTTTGGTGGCAAGTGATACTCATCGGTACGAGACACTCATGCGACACTCGTTTTCGCTTGTTTGAGGAAGGCTCTGAGGTGTTGCTGAACCTGAAATCTGTTAGCTTCCATCATCGGCTAGGACATGGTGTTGCCATACATCGACTTGCTGTTAGGTGACTCAGGCGACAATGGGCTTCGGCCTCTTGACCCTTCTACTGCCGGTGTCAGTGCATCTTGAAGTCACTGTACGGCAGCGCAGAGTTTACCTAGAAGTTTATTCGACTCGTCCTTCCCAGACAAGGCCACGGCTCGTAGAAAACTCTCGGTCACGTTTGGCGATAAGATTGAATGGCAGCTATCCGCAATCGAAGGTGATGCTTCGAAGCGCAATTTACCGCTGTCATCGATATAGATCAAAGCAAAGTGCAGACAGGCCAGCCCGTCTAACGGCGCATCCATTGATACCGGAGTATGAGCCTGGTGCAGTTAGCTTATGTTGCGAATCGCCACCCAGGTGAATCAGTACCATGGCTGTGAAACAATCGAGGGGATGGTGACAAGTCAAGATGACCAATGATTTAGACAATAAGACCTTCAGAAGCTCGCTCTGACACAGCAGGTAAGAAAGGTGCAAGGCACATAGAAGTACTCACGACGAGTCAGAGACAGGGCACGAGAGAAGGCATTTTAAACATGCATCGGAGACGGTCTGTGACCGATTTGAGGCAAATCGAATGAACGGGGCGATCAATAGATCCACAGTCTGTATCAAGCTTACAGGATCGCCCTCAATCCAAGTATCAGCTGTCCCTAGGTCGCCTCCGGGTGGATGATGCACCCACTGCATCACCATTAGCCCTAATGACCTTTTCTTCCCCAAGAAGCACCATAACGAGATAATCCATAAGAGAAAATCAGTGCTATAGAAGCTAGACCAATGGATGCATCCAAGCCGTGTCACTAATGCGTGGCCCTATGTGGCACAGCAGCGGATGGGGACCCATCCGCTCTCTTGCATTCAGGCGTGAACACTAATGCCTTTCTGCGTTGTTCCCCTAAGGTATAACTATTGGAGAGCGTAAAAAGTACCGCTCGAGTCTTCCCTGAATAGGTAAGGATCCCGTATAGCTGACAGTTCCTGGGGAACGAGCCGATGGCCGCTACCCCGTAGATGCAATTGATTCGTTTTCACAAGGTCTTTGCCATTGTCGATCCTTCACTCACCGGCACTTCAAGCTCCATTTTGCATACAGTGCAAATAATGGACGACTAGAGAGTAGCGGTCCCTCAAGCGCTGGTAGTAAGTCTATCGACGGTATTCCGTAGATTGAGACTGCCTCGAGTCGGAGTGATAGAACGGAGTAGTTCGGGTGGAGAATGGACCTCACAAGGTACACTGCCCAATCCCGGTAATCAATTTTTGCCCATCACTTCAATTGCCTCTCTAGCGAATGATTTAATTCCGCTAACCCTCCCCTCCTTGCTTCGTGCATCGGGTGTCAGGCACTGATCGTACCGTTAGCTTCGTCCGAGAAACAACACGAATGGGCCTGTAGACGCGAATCAGTGCAATGGGTGACAACCCAGGATGAACCACGCGAGAAACTGGCTTCTTGACACCGTCGAATATTACGTCGTATCGAGGTGCCCAAGTAGTTACAGGATAGAGCCAAGTGCTGACTGAATGACCGTTCAACGTACTTACGTGGTCCCTAGCTATCTCACGGCGAAGCATCAGCCATGCAGAACGCTGATGATCATTCTGGGACAAATCGATCAGTCGAAAGTTAGATGTGTGGATCCGCCCCGGCTGGAAGTGACCCACCAAAACACTCATAGGACGGCACCAGAGCTAATCGCAATGGATCGGTAGCACAACGAACTATAGAGAGTGAAGTTGCGTGCGGAAAAAAATTGCGATAGCCTAAGTGCTCATTTGAAAGCTATCGTTCTCTGTCCGTTGTCGGTCCTTCCTGTCATGTCTCGTCATGAGCATTATCCCAAAGAGTTATTGGCATTTCGCCTATGCTGGTTGTCACCTATGCTATGCACATGATAGGCGTCAATTTGCCAATAGACATCGCTTCAAGTAGAGAGGTCTAGACTCCAATCGTTCATTGCCACATTGCGCGACTTGGTGGTCATCGTGGATGGATGGCGAATTTCCCGAAGCGGATTATTGGGAGCCTGATTCGTCTGACGCACTGGGTAAGTACTGTACATTGTCGGTCAAATGTCCGACAATGGTGCGTAGAGGCAACATCCAAGGATGAAATTGGAGTCCACGATGGGCGTGGAGTTGTTTACGGAGTACTGCACATAGTGCTGGCATTGAACATGCTTGCGAGTTTCCGAGGTTATTGGCCACGCATTCTTCCAGCTCGCCGTCGGCGTCACCTATTATATTTGAAAACAAGGTTATGACTGGTCACCGGCCGAAGTTCCGATTCGCGAAGAATCACAAAGCTCGAATTCGCTTGGAGGATCAAGATCTGGCTTAGTACGGGGTACAGTGTGCTCAGACGACCCCTGTAATCTCCCAAGGCGACAGGACTACTCTGTATAATGGCACCATTGGTCGCTCCACGATTGGTGTGCGAGAAACAAAGACATGGCCATACTACCAGCTACCGGGCGTTCGGAAACGCCATGATCGTTGACGGGGGCGGCCCTCTCCGTTGGGTCCAAGTATGAACAAATTCGGGTTTTTTGGGTAAGACCTCTGACGAGTCTGCTAAGTGGACTGCAGCGGGTCGCGTATTGCATATGATTAGATGACCTGTCATTCTGGCTGGGCGCTCAGTAATCATGCACGTCGGAAGCCTCCCGGACGTAGCGACTGGACTATTACACGCTCCATCGCCATCCATGGACGGTTAGCACGATTTATTAATAACAACACTTTCGTTGAGGCGAAGACATCAATCGAGTTACGGTCTCAGCCGTCCTTCGTGGTTGCCCTCGAGACTATTGTATCACCGAGGATATATTATTATGGATTATTGATAGATAGAGAATCAACAGTCCGACCACTACCTTACAGTGCGCTGGTGGCTTTGATGCATCGTGTTTCGCATTCGGAGCATGTCTAATGGTGTATGCAACGGTAATCGTGGTAGCATTATACCGGCTCGGCACCCTAGTGAGAACTGAAGCAATTCGTCTAGTAAGCAGCTTCACTTAGGAAGGTCCTGATAGCATTGAGAAGATCATGTTAGAAATAGCTTAGTGGTTTCTTCCCATTACCTTGCAAGTTCAATTCTCTATGAAAGTAGACACACCGACCACGCCACCGGTAGGTAGGTGGTTCGACCGCTGGTAGACCCCAAGTCTGGAAACGACGTACATGTACAATTGAGCACGGGTCACCGACCTGAGGGCTAGTGCGAGTGAGGGATCAATTTGTGTGGGGCTGGCTGGCTCCATCGGTATGACAGATGTCAGTGGCCACCCACCCTGGTACGGAGGAGAGGAGCCGAGGCTGGTTCTGAGAATGGCAGGGTCTGAGATCAGTTTCATCGGAAACCTTCGATGACCCTAATACCGGGGCTTCTGGAAGGCTACCCGATCTGCGAGGACGATCAGCCGCGGGATGCTGATCTCAAAAGTACAGTGAGTTTACTGTACGCTGTACAGAACATACACTATCGCGAAAGATCGATAGTTGGGGAGTTTTTGTCCCGCCTCCGTCTTCACAAGGTGGATGGCTGGGACTGTCCATTGTCCGTACTTGGCCTCGAGTTCTTCGTAGTGTCCGTATATTTGAAGCAATAAAGGTGGCATGCGTGCTTCGCCCTCGATTGGCGGGCTCACCCTGCGGGTCAAAAGATGATGTGCACTTTGAGAGCAGTAGATAGTGAAGAGGAGAGAGGTGAGGGAGAGGGAGAGATGAAGGCTGGAGCTTTCGGTTACACAGTCAAGAGCAGTGACTCGACCGTGGACTGTGCCTGTGCCTTCCGAACGAGGCAGAAGGCAAACCACCCATTGGGTGCCTCAGGTGCACACGGTTGTTTGGTACAAAAATTACTCCGTATCCCTCTTACATAGCCGATGTGCCTGTAACTGTGTATGTTACGCTAATAATACAGCCATCAATTATGAAGATGTCAACTACAGGTTGTCCCAGGTTGTCCCGAGTCGTGTATCAACCGACCACTAACCGACATTATACCTAAACCAAGTATCGTACTCTACTCACATAACTCGATCGATCATCCATTTATGAAATTTGTCAACAACTAACCGAGTGACTAACTAAGAAGATAGTACCTAGGCGACCTGTGCTGCCACTGGGTGTGGATTTTCCCACCACTCACTCTTGGAACCCCACCAGCCGGCCCGCCCGGACGAATGGTAAGCCATGTGTTATCATCCAATCGTTCGCAGGTTGATCAGTCTGAATCCGGCCAGCAAATCTCTTCCCGAGTCCTGACCCTTTTCCCTCTTCCACTGTTCGCACTGCCCTTCGATCCATGACTGACTGACTGACTGTCTGTCTGTCTGTCATTCTTCTACCCCTACTATTGCTATTATCTATTCTTTTTCCTGCATACCGCATTTATTCCCTTTGGGCTTAAGCTGTCAGCTTGCTCCTCTCGCCCACCTACACCTCCAGTGGTCGCCTTTTTTTCGCTCCCCTGGTCTCCTCCTCCACCCCCTCGATCCTCCTCTCCTCCCTCCCCTTTCAGTCGGTCTGCCTCTCTGTCGTGTCCCCTCCATCGACCCAATCAAACCCCCCCTCCTTTCCCATCGTCTCTCCTCTAATCTTAAATTGACCTTGGTGATTTTCTTGCATTTTTATTTGCTCCTAATTTCCCCTCAGTCTCGATTCCGTGGATTGTTCCAGAAAACCCCATAGGCAATTAAAGCCACCGTTCACAGGCCACTAAGGCGTTAGGGACCCGGGCTTAGTGTCGCATTTCCGTCCATCCCTGGATTCCCGCGAGTCAGAGAACTGCTCCCAACTCTGACACTGACTTTCTACGGACGTGTTCCGACGAAGGTTTATTTCTTTTTAAAAAAACAAAAAAACAAAAAAAAATTGTTCGATTTCTCGCCCAGAATAAAAAAGAATAAACAAACCAAAAAGAGAGAGAAAGAGAGGGGAACGGAAGCTTGGGCCCCCCCGTCCAGCAGTTTTCTCTCACATCATTCATCAGCCATGGACTCGAATAATTCTTCCGGCTTCCCTGCTGCGATGCAGCAGACCGCGGCTTTTCCTGTCACGACTCAAAGTCCTCAACAGTTCCCTTACTATCCAAATGCCATGCCCTCATTTCCCCAGCCTAAGTCTACACCTCCCTCTCATATGACTCCTCAGCAACACTTACCGCATTCTTTCAATTCCGTGCCTATGCAGGCCGGCCCCGGTGGAGCAATGATGCCGACTGGCTTTCCCCAGCAATCACAAGGTACGTTGTCATCACCACATTGTCATGGGAGTGGTACTCTCCTAATGCCATTCTTATCTGATTTGCCCATCCTCGATACTTCAATACTTCCTGTGACCTCTTTTGTACCCCCGTTATCCCTCCTCTCCCGCCTCCCCTCTCCCCTTATTGCTTCCCCACCCACTGGGCCTCCTTAGATCAACAAATGCTTCGTCGCATTGGACATCATTTCTAATAGCGACTCTACCGCATCTGACCTGGTCTGGTTGCGTTCTCGCTACGTTACAGGACCAATGGTTGGGCGGATCTCCACTATCGTGTCACCTCTTGTCACCCTAGTTGCCTTTTAGCTGTTGTCGCTTATGGAGCTACACTGGGCTGCTAGCCCAAGTGTCTCAAGTTAGACACAATGTCGGCTGCAGGGACAAGCCGCTAATCAACGGGATGGACTTGCAGGACCCCACGCCAACTTCGCGGCGCCATTTGCCCAGCCACCTGTCCCGACTTCGATGAGCCAATTTCTTCCTCCCCAGGCGACCTCAGCTGCTGCGGTTTCTGGCACTGCTGCACAATCATTTCCTTCCAACATGGCCTCAATTCCCTCGACCAACATGATTTCAGCGCAGCAACCGAGACCGACCCCGCAACCCAACCCAGTGCCAAATTCGTCTCCTTCTGCCCCCCAGTCGCCTGCCGCGGCTGCTCGAGAGAAGGCCCGGGTGACAGTTCTTCTGGATATCAATTCGATGCTGCTGCAGGAAGTCATAAATCTTCAGGCAGCCGGCAAGGCTGGGACTGCGCCTACTCCGCAGGGCTCTCAAGAGTCCAACCCGTCGCCGACCTCGGAGCAGACTCCCGACAAATCTAACCAGCGCCCAAGCCCGGAGTATGTCGAATGTATGCGACGATTGCAAGCCAACCTGGGTTATTTGGCAACTGTGGCCGACCGAGCTAAGAAGTCTGGTGGTGTTGCTCCTGGTGGCCCTGCCATCATGACACCTCCACCACATATGCCCTCAATGGCCGATCTCTACAACCGACTCAGTGAATTATGTCCTCGTTCGACACAAGGTAGCATGGGAACACCTCAGCCTAGTCTCCAGGCCCTACAAGGAAACGGGCGACCCAGCCCTTCCCCCGCTACCGAGACAGTCGTCTGAACACCCACCCTTGGATAGGCAGAGCAACTAGACCCTGCAGATGACCGAGGGCACCTTGGCGACGGGCGCAAGTGTCGCCCTTGAACAAAAGTTTTCATTGAAGACTTCTACAACGGATTGGAAGCTTCCCTGTCCCTTCTGTCACGTAGTGGAAGCTATTATCGACATGAATTGCGATACATAGGGTACTAGTTTGACTTAGTGCTGACTGCGAACATCACACTATGATCTCTGGACCGGACTTCGTCGACCAGCGCCAATTCGACACCACACAAGGGATGATATGAGCTCTCCCTGTAGGAGAACGCGTCTCCGCGGATTGATTGTCCCAGACAACATGGTGAATCTCATGAAGTCGGGCAAGCAATTAGGATCTTGGATCAGGCACAATGATAGCTAGAACTGGGTGGAGGACTGCAAAGATTGCCACCAGATGCCCGGGTTTGAAGTAGAGAAGACATAGTAGGGAAGGGAGGCAGCCTTCAAGTGTACTATAGCCACGCATTGATAGAGATGTAGATAGGTTCCACTGCCACCACTACAATTACTATTCTGAATATATGCATACGCGTTGACCCTGTCAGGTTTCTCCCAGCGCTAATCCATCTGATCTGGTCATCAGACTCTGTTGCTGCAGCTCCACGGGCGGTGGAGGGTGGATGGCCAATCAGTCGACAGCCTTCCTCTGACCGCCCACCTGAGCTTTTCTGCCTCAAGTCAGTTCTCCGCCCTGCAGTTCGTCACTCTTTCAGCTTTTCCCCCCTCCTCCATTTCTCATTTCCTGCAACGGTCTTTGTCGCTTGAGGACCTTGTGAATGTCTTGCGTCTGGCTCCGACTCTACAGAAGGAGCTTACTGTCTGTCGCTACTAGCCACACACCCAAAACTACCATCGCTCTCTCTACTGTAGCTGCCGCTACCTCTTCGTCTCCCGCCGCGCCGCCGCCGCCGCTACATTCGCCGACTACTTCCTGTTCTTCTGATATACCGTGGCACCACCTCACCTCACCTTCAATTTATAGCCATTTACCTACCTTTATATCGCCTCGAACCCCTTCCTCCTCGCGCCACATACTACCTTATCCTCATCGCTGCCTAAAATCGCGGCGATTTCCCCGTCACAGCTCCGGTCTGTGGTCAAGTGATATAGCCCCGAGGAACATCAACAATTCCAGCGCTATTTCCCCTCGCTCCATCACTTCGCTCGCGGCTTTATCTCTCAGACCCCGTGGTCGTCAGAGTCATACTTTACAGATGGATATGAATGGTGACGCAGGCGCCAAGCGCAAGCGCAGCTCGATCGCCGCGCCCGCCGAGCGGCCCGCAAAGCATCTCCGTCCCGAAACCAGCACATTAACGCCTGGCGACTCCACCCCCGCGAATGGAACCGTCTACGATGTGGAGGAAGAAGAGGATGCTGGTCGGGTGTTGCCCTTGGGAGCTGCACAGGCCGACTCGCCTGAGTGGCAGGCCACCATTGAGGAGGTCGTGAAAAGCGTTGTGTCGATCCACTTCTGTCAGACGTGCTCCTTTGACACGGAACTGTCGATGAGCAGTCAGGCGACTGGTTTCGTGGTCGACGCGGAGCGGGGTTATATCTTGACGAATCGACACGTGGTGTGTCCCGGACCTTTCTGGGGTTACTGTATTTTCGACAACCATGAAGAAGTGAGTTGGCTTAGCCCTATCAACCCAAGCGCAGGCGCTTCATCTCCATTTTTCTATGCAGCCCTAACCAGATCAGTGTGATGTTCGCCCGATTTACCGAGATCCTGTTCACGATTTCGGAATCTTACAGTTCGACCCGAAAGCGATTCGATATATGAACTTGAAGGAATTGAAACTACAACCGGATGCGGCCAAGGTCGGATCGGAGATTCGTGTCGTGGGTAATGATGCAGGAGAAAAGCTTAGTATTCTGTCTGGTGTCATCAGTCGATTGGATCGAAATGCTCCGGAATACGGCGAGGGATACAGTGATTTCAATACCAATTACATTCAGGCCGCTGCGGCAGCGAGTGGTGGCAGTTCCGGCAGTCCTGTCGTGAACATCGATGGCCATGCAATTGCTTTGCAGGCTGGCGGTCGCGCAGATGGCGCAGCTACGGATTACTTCCTCCCGCTGGACCGGCCGCTGCGTGCGCTGGAATGCATCCGTCACGGTCAGCCGGTCACGCGAGGAACCATTCAGACACAATGGATTCTCAAGCCATTCGACGAGTGTCGTCGCTTGGGCCTGACACCTGAGTGGGAGGCCACCGTGCGGAAGGCAGCTCCCACGGAGACCAGCATGCTGGTGGCAGAGATCATCCTGCCGGAGGGCCCGGCGGATGGAAAGCTGGAGGAGGGAGACGTGCTTCTGAAGGTCAACGGGGAGCTGCTCACTCAGTTCATTCGGCTGGACGATATCCTAGACTCGAGCGTTGAGCAGACGGTGCGTCTGCTGGTGCAAAGAGGCGGTCAAGATGTGGAGGTGGAGTGCCAGGTTGGCGACCTGCATGCCATCACGCCCGACCGCTTCGTGACAGTGGCGGGAGGCACGTTCCATAACTTGTCCTACCAACAGGCACGTCTGTATGCCATCGCTACCCGCGGCGTCTATGTCTGCGAGGCCGCCGGGTCTTTCAAGCTGGAGAACACCTTGTCGGGATGGTTGATTGACTCCGTGGATAAGCGGCCAACGCGGACACTGGATGAGTTTGTGGAGGTGATGAAGACGATTCCTGATCGCTCGCGGGTGGTCATCTCGTATCGCCACATCCGCGATCTCCACACGCGCGGTACCAGCATTGTCTATATCGATCGACACTGGCACCCGAAGATGCGGTTGGCGGTGCGCAATGATACCACTGGACTCTGGGATTTCTCTGATCTCGCGGACCCCGTCCCCGCCCTGCCTCCTGTGCCGAGGAAAGCCGATTTCATCCAGCTTGATGGGGTGAGTCAACCTGCTGCCGCCGCCATTGTGCGCAGCTTCGTGCGCGTGTCGTGCACGATGCCTCTTAAGCTGGACGGCTATCCTCAAGCCAAGAAGACGGGATTCGGTCTGGTCGTTGACGCCGAGAAGGGACTGGTCGTGGTTTCGCGTGCCATTGTTCCGTACGACCTCTGCGACATCAACGTCACCGTGGCCGACTCGATCATTGTCACCGCCAAGGTGGTGTTCTTGCATCCTCTCCAGAATTACAGCATCATTCAGTACGACCCCAGCTTGGTCCAGGCTCCGGTGCAGAGCGCCAAGCTCAGCACTGAGTACATCAAGCAGGGTCAGGACACTATCTTCGTCGGATTCAACCAGAACTTCCGCATCGTGGTGGCCAAGACCGCCGTCACCGATATTACCACCGTGTCAATTCCGGCCAATGCCTCGGCCCCGCGCTACCGTGCGATCAACCTGGACGCCATCACGGTAGACACTGGCCTTAGCGGACAGTGCTCCAATGGTGTACTGGTCGGCGAGGATGGCACGGTGCACGCCCTTTGGCTGAACTACCTCGGCGAACGGACGGGGAACTCGCACAAGGACGTCGAGTACCATCTGGGCTTCGCAACGCCGTCTCTTCTGCCTGTCCTGTCCAAGGTGCAGCAAGGCGAGATGCCCACGCTGCGGATCCTGAATATGGAGAGCTACGTGGTGCAGATGAGCCAGGCCCGCATCATGGGCGTGTCCGAGGAGTGGATCGAGAAAGTGACTCGGGCGAACCCCGCCCGGCATCAACTGTTCATGGTCCGCAAGGTCGACTGTCCGCCTCCAGGCTTCGCCTCCGAGGCCGTAGACAGCTTTGAGGAAGGCGACATCATCCTCACCCTGGACGGGCAGCTGATCACCCGTGTCTCGGAGCTGGACATCATGTACGAGAAGGAATCCCTGGAGGCGCTCATCGTACGCAACGGCCAGGAGATGCGCATCCAAGTCCCCACGGTGCCGACGGAGGACTTGGAAACCGACCGCGCCGTGGTCTTCTGCGGTGCTGTCCTCCAGAAGCCCCATCACGCCGTTCGTCAGCAGATCTCCAAGCTCCACAGCGAGGTCTACGTCAGTGCTAGGGTACGTCATTCCTTCTTTCACTATCAATTTCCATCCCATCACTAACAATACACCTTGACAACAGAGCCGCGGTTCCCCCTCCTACCAATACGGCCTCTCGCCCACGAACTTCATCACCGCCGTCAACGGCACTCCGACCCCGAACCTCGACCGCTTCGTCGAAGAGGTCCGCAAGATCCCTGACAACACATACTTCCGTCTCCGGGCGGTGACCTTCGACAACGTCCCCTGGGTGGTGACCATGAAGAAGAACGATCACTATGTATGTTGCAACAGGCCCCCCCCCTCTTTTCTTCCCCTCCCTGAAGCCAGCAATGACCATCCCCCGTCTAACACATTCCTCTAGTTCCCCATGTCCGAATACCTGAAAGACCCATCCGCCCCGCAAGGCTGGCGCACCGTCTCCCACGATAAGGACAAGCACCGCGACGGCGCTGCACCGGATGCGGCCAACTTGAACCCCGACGCCATGGATGAGGGCTTTGATGGTGTCAGTGATGTCGAGCCGGAGGCTGAGTAAGGGGGAGTCACCCCCTTTTCCTCTGAGTGGTTTCTGTGGTGATTGTTGATGTATCTAAACGGTTGGAATTCATTCTGTATGTACAATATAGACTTACAGCATTATATGAGTAGATAGATATGTATCGCATCTTATGCAAGTAGAGCCATGCTCGTATGCGCTTTAGCCTGTAGATTTGGGGAATTCGTGCATGCTGTGTCGGTGCTGATGGTGTGAGTTGGGAATACATCAACCACCATCTATAATCACCAGGAGTCGTCGTATTGGGATGGATACCAACCAATGTCAGCCTGGACTTTCCATCAACACAGCTCAAACCTCGCTCAACCCCCAAGAAGGTACGGAGTAGATACTTTATATATCCACCTCACCATTCTACGATGATCCGAAACACAAACCCCGAAACCACCCCAGCAAATATCAAAAACTACACTTCGCGGAAGAATATACATCAAGAACCAGAAACCCTCAAGCTCCCACTTCCCCAACGCTATCCAATAACAAACAGAAAGTGACGCGCAATCGACCAACAAATCTTGCGCTACAAACAGCTATATATAGAGACACTTGGAGGAGGTTTACATCAACCAGCATCATTGGTCTAGTGGTAGAATTCATCGTTGCCATCGATGAGGCCCGTGTTCGATTCACGGATGATGCACTATTCTGTTCTTTTTCTTTTTCTTCCACCTTCTGATGTAGGCGAACTATTTTGCCGCTCGCGGAGGCATCCTTCTAGCGCGGTGGTTATAGCACCCGTGATCCCTTAGTATCCCTCCCCGCTGCTTATGCTGTGCGTGCGCATTCTCTTTCGATCGAGTACGTGCTCGCCCATCGGCTTTCGGACAAGGATACGCTGGGTCCTCCATCAACGGAAGGCGCTGTCAACTGCACCCGCAGCTCGGGGGACGGATTCTCCGCGATGGGGGTCCCGTGTTTTCTGTTTTTGTGTGGGGATTCTCGGTGCTTGGATTGCTGATCTTACTTGGGTCGTGGTCCGGTTGTCTCCGTTGTCTACATAGGCATCGTTCATAAAGACTACTGTACTCACGAGGATGACTGCTGTCCTACACCAGTCTGATTTTCCCAGAAGATAAGAAATTGCCATACGACGCATAAAATATAAGTATAAACCCAAACAGAAGATATACTTCACAGTCGGCCTGCGAGCAAGAGAAAAATGAAACGAAAAAAAAGTAGAAAGAAAAGTACAAGGGAAAAACGTCCCGTTAGCCACCACGGCTAATGGGGTCTCGTTTTGCCATCGTACACACACCACACCACCGCATACATACTACCCAGCCTCAGTCGGCTGTGCATGCCATCACAGTCGACTCCTCAATGCCCTTAGTCAGAACTACCACAATCCTTGGAGGCAGCTAACGACCCGTGTAGACCCCGAATCACGACACCCTCTAAGCCAGAAGAGGCTCCTTCTCCTCAGCCTCAACGGCAGGCTGCTCAATTGATTCCACCAAAGGAGCGACGGGAGCGGCGGGGGCCACGGGCTCAGCCTTCGGGGCTTCAGGGAAGTCGGGGATCTTGATCTCGGGCTCGGCCTCGGGTTCCTTCTTGATGACGGGGCTGCTGGCAACCTTGGCCACCTCGGGGGTCACGGAGCGCGAAGCAGAGCGGCGGTGCACGAATCCCTGGGCCTTGGCGCTGTAGTCCTCGACGTACTGCTTGACGATGCCCGTCGCGTGGGCGGTGCGCTCCTCGGCGATGTCCTTCAGCTGGTGGGCCTGGCTGTTGACCATCTCCTGGAGGTGCTCGATCTGGGCATCGATGACCTCGCGGTTGTTGATGTAGACCAAAGGACCCAAGTAAGCAATGGTGACGGTGATGAGGGAGAGACCCCAGAAGGGAAGGAACTTGATCAACCAGTAGGCGGAGAAAGCGGCGAGGAAAGCCTGGTGGCCGGTTAGCGATGCGCCATGTGTCACAGGTGTAGCATTGACATACAGCAATGGTGTGAACAAGGTTCTCGGCGAACAGAACGCGCTGGAATTCGATCAGGACGAAATCGACGAGCTGCTCAAGATCCTCCAACACGGCTTCGACCGTCTCCTTGGGAACGGTGTAGTATTTGCGAGGGCGGAAAGATCCGACGACGCTCTGCTTCAGGGCGAGTTGACCACCCAGCTCGGCGAGAGCGGTGACTATTGAATGTATTAGTCCCCCGTCTTAGTATTTGCTGTGCAGGTTCCACTCACAGCCCAGAACCACATAGACAAATTTGAAGAACCATCGGAGGAGCGGAAGGTAACGGGCGGCAAAGATGAAAGCTACAACGCTGATGAAGGAGACGGCGGTGGCTCGGGGTTGTTCCCACTAGTATGGAATATCTGTTAGGGCTGGTCTGTGTGGGATGGATTCGCAGTCACTCACGCTCAAAAGGCTGTACAGCAGGGAGTGGTAGTCTTTGTGGAATTAGCGACAAGCGGCGTGGCACAAGTGTGAGTGGTACATACAAGTTAGGGGCTGGCCGGTCGCGGCGGTGGTGGAGGGAGTCACTGCTGCGTTGCGCAGCTCGCGCAGCTCTTGACTGGTGCGGGTCGCCTCGGATTTGATGTTGTCGGCCAGAGGTCCTATGAGACTGGCTGTCAGCTTTGATTGCAATTGAGGTATGGCAACAAATTCTGCTCCCCCCAGGGAAGAAACCGGGACTAGGAATTGGCGCTTACCATTGGTAATAGTACCTAGGCGGAGGGATCAGTGGTTAGCTTGTGTAACTCGATTTCGAACTCTCGGTGAGATGCGAAATGTGTGGGACTGAAGATCAGGCGAAACATTAGCTTGAGAACGCTCTTCCCTCCATGCGACTGACCAGAAGACTCGGATACGTACCTTACCATGGCCGTTCACGTTGGGATAACTCACGTCAGCAGCCATGACGAAAGTTGTGTGGGTTCGGAAAGCTGGAAAGATAAGGAAAAGGGTGGATTGTCAGGGGAAAATTGAGAGAAGTTTGAGCTGAGCTGAAGGAAGCTGCGGCGGTTGAAATGGGCGGGCGGACGAGACTGCAGTTGAACACAGAGAGAGGAGGATTAGAGAGATTAGAATAAGAAGAGCTTGAGTCGAGCGGGGATGGGGGAGAAGATGAAGAAAAAGGACGAGGGCGAGAGTGAGAGCGAGAGAAGGTGATGCAATAATGGGGTCGAGCCGGCGGGTGGATTTGATTTGGTCGTGTGCCTTAGGTTTGACTCTACAGTAATAACTCGTTTGCCTTCCCTTCCCCAATACGAACAGAACCAAACGAACATGTGATGGCCTCGACCGGTGTTTCGGATTAACTTGCACGGCCAAACTAATTATATCTTTGATATAACCCAGCAGCTTATGACTTTTGAATTGACTGATTGAATAAGACAGTGTGTGCGCTTATGCAAGGGGACTCACTGCTCACTGCTGGGAGAAGATCCTTCGAGAGCTCATTCATCCAGCATCCATCAATCAATCCATCCAGCGAACAGGAGTTCGTGCATTGAGATGCATGCTCTGCAGGTCGAAGATCCAGACTTGTCCTCAATATTTGCCAGCTAATTCACCCGTCTGAACCTTGAGAGAGGACTGACACTCTCTGTTCTTTACCGGTTTAACTTCCACCATTATCATTATCTCCACTACGAAGCTCCTCCCCAGTCACCTCTATAGTCCACAAACGCATTGTTCGGCTGTGTTTACTTCGGTCTGGGCTGGGATGATGTCACTCGCCGTTCACACCTCAATCAGTCAGCATCCGCTCACAATTGCTTCTAATTGAGAACCATCCAGCGCTTTTGTAAATGTTTCCATTGGTGACCGACACGAAACCGGAATCCAGCACAACCCGGCAGCCTACACACGCTTGGGATATTGGTGCAAGTGACGCAGCGGTTGGTGCTGAGCTGTGGAGGGGCCAGCATCCGATCATAAGCTGCCAACCATTTGGTGGAGGCGCACTGTATCGAAAAGCACATCATCCGCACTCAATCTAGATCTGGCCATGAATGATGTCACGAAAGTATATTTCACAGTGCTTAGTCGTCGTTCTATGTATGTACGGAGCAGCTGGTCCTTTGAGAGGCAATCAAGGGAAACTGTTGCGTGGCAATCCCACTTTGCTATGTGCATGGTATTTAGCCAGGCAGCAACAAGACTTGCTACAAGAGATAGAGCAAAATTGTAGTGGAGAAGAACCACTTTGTTTCTGGATAGGTAGCTAGTAATAGTACCATAGCCAGCACAAACCAGGATGATATGTTGGTAAGCTATGCTAAGTAACTATGGACGGTTTATGCTCAAAGCTTGGTGCCTTAAGCGCCAGGCACCAGTGATGTAGAGGTCACGTGCCGGAGCGGGACTCACGCGTTGGCCGATGTTTTGATGCTTCAAACTCCGGACGACAGGCCTGAAGCCCACCGGCCGACCATCAATCCTCCGCCGACACACCACGGTCCTATGCTTCATTTCTTGACTGTCACTAAAATCTAGACTGGGCCCGCTTGCCCTCGACCCTTTACGATCAATTTTAATGTCTTCTTGACGACTCCGATCCCCAATCCGCGTTTGTTTACATCGCCATGGCTGCGACCGGCGCGAGGGCGCAGAAGCCCGTTGGCTCTGCAGCGTGGATCTCATCCGAAAAGGAAAACTGCATGCAGCTTGTGGACCAGGAAATGGAAGAGGTCGAATATCCTGTGCGCCATGAGATGGATTGGTTGAATGAGCATATGGCCGAGATCTTCTCTACCAACCAATTGTCCGTTGCGCCCGCATACCCGTGATCCCATTCTCCGATGCTGACTCTCGCCCAGTAACTTCACCGATGCGTTCAAGACCCCAGGGAAATTGCGCGGCAAGACCCCGCGGACTGCGCGAAAGCGCGATGCGACCGAGCCTCGTGTGGTACGTCGACCCGTTCTCTACTCCTGGAAAGCATTGGCGGACTCATTGCTTACTGTCTACAGCCTTTGAGTGAGATCTTCTCCTCTGCACACAATAGCAAAACAGAGAACAAACTCGAAAGCAAGCATGACAGCAAACCCCCCGCAAGCCCGGCAGTTCAACGCTCGCCCGCCAAGGCACCCGTTGCTCCCCCTGCAGCACCAACCCCCGTGACAGAACCTAAAACTACCACTACCAATGAAGCAGCTCAACCCGCATATCCCGACTTGAGCAAGAACCTCAATTCTTTCCCGGAGTACAATACCGACTCCGGCTATCATGGCATGCCCGAGGGAGAAGAAATGGAGGAGGATGAGGACGACGATGTTGTCTTGACACAAGTACAGCCTGAATCCCAAACATCGACACAACCGATGGAGACCGAGCCTATTGCTACGGAAGAACATACCCAACTACCAGAAGAGCGCCGCATGACAGCAAACTCCTTCCACTCCGCCCAAGAGAATGTACGCCACCGAGGCGAAACAGTTGAACCCGAGCAGGTCGAACCAACACCGAGCCGAAACGCGCCCTCTCAGTCGCAGCCTCAAACAGAGCCAAAGGAACAAGAGTCCGCTGTCACGCCAGCATCTGAGCTTGAGGAGAAGCCCGAGATGGAAGCCGTGAGAGAGCCTGAAGATGAGCCCGAGCCTGAGACTGAAGTTCAGGCCGAACCCGAGGCTAGGCCTGAAGTTCAGCGTGAGATCCAGCGTGAGGAAAGTGTGGAACTCGAGGAACGGCAGGAACGGCAGGAGCCGGAGGAGCCTGAGGAGCCCGAGGCGCGTCAAGAGCCTGAGGAGCCTGGCGTTGAGCTCGAACAGGAAATCGAGTCGCAACAAGCGCCAGAGCCTGAGGTCAAGCCCGTGCAACAGGACGAGCAGGAGCAACAGAAACACAGCGGGCGAGAGACAGTACCGGAGCTCAGCCACCAGCCGGTGTCAGAACCTGAGGCAGAGGAAGAGCCTGCCAAAGCCGTGGAGCCGAGCTCACCTGCCAAGACTCCCGCCGCACCTGCTGCCGAGCCTGTCCAGGAAGGGAAGGAGGATGCTAAGGATGAAATGGCTCTCGATATTGACGATATCGGTTCTCCCTCGGACGTTTCACCTCCGGCACGCCCCCCCATTCGCAAGAGTAGTCTTTCGTTCGCGTCGCTTCCTGCACGCGAGCCATTGACCAAGAAGAGTCTGGGAGGTTCAAGACTGTCTCGCACAAGCCATCTGGAGATCTCTAAACTTAGCAACACCGGGAGCTATCTTGGTAGGCAGACTGGAGGACACAGAACGACACAGTCTGGCATGGAGGATGACACCACACATAACGATAAGATGGATATCGACGACAATAAGGATTTAACTGATGACGGAGAATCGGATGTTGACACGAAAGCCAGCAAGGTCCATACCAAGTCCTCGACTCAAAGGCTGCATGAGAAGATCAGTATGCTGGGTAAACTGCAGCCATCGCGACCAACCAAGTCAATCCCTGCAGTCTCGCGTTTATCAACCGCGCAGGTCACTTATCCCGACTTGCCCATCTCCAAGCCCGAGACGAGACCAGAGGTTCCTAGCCAAAAGCCCCGTGATGCGCCAACTGCGGAGCCTATGCAGATTGACGACGACTGGATCAAGCCAATGAACTCGCCCTATCGGTCGAACACACAGGCACACCAACGAACTGACAGCAAAGACACCAAGTTGTCGGGAGCTAGGATTCTGCGGGCTGCTGAGGACGATCGTTCTTCTGCTATAGACAATACGAGAAGTGCGACAGGAACAACAACTACCGCAAAGCGCACTTCGGACGTGGGCCGCGGAAAGTCGACAACGCCTCTTTACTCCTCCCCACAACGTCCTGGTCATCAAAAGAGCGCGTCGGCTCATATTGACTCCCAGTTGTCGACGACACCTGTTGGCTCTCCTGCGCCGGAACGATGGGATGGACCCTTGAGTGCGTCAAAGTCAAGACTCCAGTCGATCGTGCAATCTGCGAAGGGCCTGTTCACGAATACCGGAGGCGTAGCGGCTGCGGCTCGAAAAGAAGCGTCCTCACCAGAACAACCACGCTTGCGGCCGAGTGGTCGTCCCATTAGCGAGTTGATGGATAACCCGCAGCGACCACAGTCTGCCCATCTTCTCAGCCCCCCACGCCAGGAAGGGCGTAGAACCCGCAGCTCTACCGAGAGAGAAGAGAAGCGTAGGCAGATGGAGCTCGAGGAACGTGAACGGCAAGAGGAACGTCAGCGACAAGAGGAACGCCAAAGACAAGAGGAACGTCAACGATACGAAGAACGCCAACGGCAAGAGGAACGGCAACTACAAGAGGAACTGGCCGAGAAAACCCGGCAGCATGAGAAAAAGAGGTCCATGCAACTCCGGTCTGCACAAGAGAAGTATTCTGCAGACGAGTCTCGGGCAACTTCCGAGGCCCCTGCTGCACCAACATCCCAGAGATTGCCCAAACTGCAAAAGTCATCCAAGGAAACAGAGTATGCAACGGAAACCGAATCCAAGCCCGCCGCCCCATCGTCTATCCCGCAGCAACAGCAAGCAAAGGGTCGTCCTGTTAAACCCACTCGCGAAACACTCCAGAAGCCCAGACCTCAGCCTGTCTCCATTCGTGTGGGCAGTGCTCTTTCTCGGCCCATAACGCTGGGATCGTCAACCATGTCTTCTGGCATGCGGGAGTCCAGTGTCCCCGCTCCGACACCGGGTTCTGCGGTGAAGCCACCTACCTTGAAGAAGAAGGCGAGCAACTCTTCACTACACACTGCATCTTCTAATAGCAGCTTCAAGAGTTCTATGTCTACTCAGTCACAGCGCAAGGCTCAACTTGCAAGTGAGAGAAAGCGTGAACAGGAGGAACGCGAGGCCAGGCGTCGAGAGGAGCAGCGCCGTGAGCTTGAACGGAAACGAGCGGCCCAGCAGCAAGAGGAAGCTCGTCGCCAGGACATGCGCAGTCGCGCAGAGGCCGAACGACGCGAGCGAATTGTTGCTGAAGACCCTAAGAAAGCCGCTCAACTTCAGGCAATCGAGAAGCGGAGACTTGAGAGCCAACGGAGGCTGGAGAGGCAAGGAAGCCAACAGCCTGAAACCCATCCGGAGAGGTCGGCCTCCCAGGCTGCTCAGCGGAGTGAGCTGGGAACCATGAGACCAGCTTCTCGTCTCGGATCCATCCAGCCTTTCCATCGCTCCGTCAACCAACCTCAGCCTAACCCGGCCAAGCCTCCTAAGAGAGGCCTGGACGAGGAGGCTAACCAGCGGCCTACGGCGTTGAAGACGGGCACGGTGCAACCGGCAGGCGAGTCTAAGCGCAGAAGGACAGAAGACGAACAGAATCGCATGTCCTCGATGCGCCCTACAATGGCTCCGCCAATCCGCCAGTCCAACATCCGCAAGGTAATTCCAAGTCGTTCGATGGTACATGATTTCATTACTAACCTCTTCATAGGAGCCCAAGAAACCTTCATTCTACAGCCAACCACCAACCTCGATTCTGAAGACTGGACAAACGCAAAGACCTGCGCATCCTATGGACATGTCCAAATATGCCAGTGGCAAAATCCCGTTCGCAGAACCGCCGATGGCACCGCCCGCTGCGCATCGGACGCCCGCTGCCAGCTCATCGCAAAAGCACCCAGTCAAAGAGTCGCCCAGCTATCCCAATGGCGAGAACATCAACCTGCCGGAGATTGCCACGGACAGCGAAGACGAGGACTCGGAGGCCGAGATGCTCCCTGTGCCCAAATGGGCCCAGCCGAAAGAGTTGGAGTCGCTACTGCGACAACAGGAGGGCATGGAGGCGGACTCTATTTTTGGCCCTATTGCCCCATTCTCCCTGGAGGAGACGTTTAAGGGGGACAAGAAGATCAAGAAATTCCGCGAGCGCACCAGTAGTGCCCATTGGTCTGGCCCCGACGGACTCACGCAAGATGAGATCCGACGCGATTTGGCCGAGCGTCAACGCTTGCGTCTCAATGGTGGCTGGACCTTTAACTAATCTGCTGTTACCCGGTTTCACGCTTGTGTGATACTTGATGGACTTTTTTTTCGTGTTTGTGAATGACAACGGGGGCTTTGGGCTTTTTTTCTTTGGGGTCACTGGGGAGCTGAATTCTGCGAGCAACGGCTGGTGGGCATAACCGGTCTGGCGTTTGTTCATATTTCGACTTAGGTTTCATGTTTTAGCTACACACACAATCGCGTTATGCACTTACCCATAGACCGATCTAGCCTGCTCTCCCAAGCATTTGTGTAGGTGCTCGTGAAGGTCGCGGCTCGAATCCGTCGAGGGATTCGACGAGGGCTTGGAACACAGCATTGTATCCGGTACTACCATGACATAGTTAGGAGCATTAGCCTCTGATCGCCCACCGGACTCGACTCCCCTGTCTTCCTCGCTACCCTTGCACATCCATCCCGCCGCATCCCAAGTAACAGCAATAGCGGATGTTCCTCGTTCCCCGTTCCCCGCTTCCGGCTGGGATCGCTGGGATGGATGATCCGTGCTGTACTAGTACTAGTACTGGCCTCGGACAACGGACGGGGGTCTGGTCGGGTCGGGTCGGGTCGGGTCCCGGGTCCATCCAGCCCTTCCCCGGGCCTAGACTTGCTCCTTCGCCAATGTGTCTCCCAACGTTTGAGGATGGTCGCGGGATGCTGTACTACTGCATACTGCATACATGGGGCCGGGAAAAAGAGGAGCTTGACAGGCAGGGAGGAAGGGGTAAAACAACCCCTGGAGGGGACGAGTTGAGTTGACCGTGGCCGGGCAGACGAGGCTGTAAGTAGTGTCGGCCAAGGTTTTTGGGGGGTGGGGGGGGGGTGGTTTAGGCTACTATTTCTCGAGTCGTTGTTGTTGTTGTTGTTGTTGTTGCTGTTGCTGGTTGGGTAGTGTAAGACTGGAGGGGGCCAGGGGAAGTGGTGGCTGTGCCGATTCTCCATCGGGGCCTGGGGCCTGGGGTTTGGGGCCTGGGAGGTGGTTTGTCTTACTGTGCTTGCCCAGTGAGATATTGGTATATTGGGGATATTCAAGGTTCTTCAGTACAGTTGGAATGGATGAATCGAGGTGCGCGGGTTCTGTGGGGTATGAGACACAGCGTGATCCATGATGCTGATGGAAGAGTCCTAGTCCTAGTTGCCTTAGGTACAGTTGGTTTTGACGGGGCGGTCTGGAGTGTTCTGGATGAATACTGGAGAGGTTCAACTGTGTTTCGGGTTCAGTCTGGGTAACTTGGCTTGGCTTGGCCTGACTTGACCGGACCGCTGAATTAGAGAGTACTAAGAGTGTATGTGTTTGCACTGGTTTGGTTTGGTTTGGTTTGACATCGGCTGGGTTGGGTTGGGTTCTGATTCAGCCACCGAGGGCTGGGCTGGGCTGGCTGCTGGTTTGCGCGACATTGGGGGTCTAGACTTTTTCTGGCTTTGTTTTGGATTCGGGGGGAGTTGAGTCGGAGGGTGGTTGGGGGGTGGGAAGATGTAGATGTTGGATTGAATTGACCTGGGGAAGTGTCACTGCTATACTATACCTCTCGTGAGGATAACATTGTCTATAGTTATACTCTTTACTATCTGACATACAGTACTGGGTCCAAGTGGGGCGGGTCGAACCCATACCCACTCCACCTTTCGAACCTCTCGATGTGGGTGGGTCATCTCTCTGCGCCCTACATCCAACATCTTTTGAGGATCTTTCCTAAATGATAGAACTCACAAGAATACTCTCGGATGCATCGGAAAAGACAAATAGTCCGACCTTCCCGGCCTCATATATTCGACTATACCCCGCATGGACCAACTGCATCTGGGACGCCTTCGGCCTGGCCACCATCAGCGTGCGCTCCGGCTCCATCTGCTCGGAAGTGCAGTTCCTTATTGAGAATGATCTAGTATCTTGTATCGAGCACAATAGCCAGGACATCTAGGACTGCCACGCGCACTTCTCCACCCCGCCCACCAACTAGTAGAGAGATGTGCGGGTCGTCTGCGGCACGCTTCGGGGTGAAGCAGAAGGCATTGGACTAGCTGAGAATTTGGGTTCTATGCGGGTCTGATCATGACAGTGGAGACTTTGTGACAGTTTTCTGTACTGCCATGACAGACTCGAACTTCGAGTAGGCGTGGTATTTCGGTTAGCAGCATACCTTTTGAGTATGACAGCAAGACAGCGACGGAAGTGGACGAATTGTTCCACGATCTTGGAATGATGGCGGAGTTCTGGGACTCGCAACCATAAGACGAGATTGTTGTTCAAGATGGCCTTTAGCGTGGTGTTAGCACTTCGACAAAGACCTCCGTTTAGCGCCTAGAAGTAGCCATCAAGAGTAAAAGCCCGCAACTCGAGACATATAACCAACAGGCAAATCGGAGTGACCAGAGTCTCGGTGGGTTCGAATATTGCCCAGGTATATTACTGGTATGGATTCTGGTATGCTGGCTGCTGCGGCTCAAGATGCAAATCTTCAGATCCGTGCACGGGCGGGTCAAACTCGAACAACGGCCATTGCCAACTTTCAGTAGCAGCCAACGGTACCTGCGTATCGCAATTCTGTGACTGAAAAGCATCCAGTCCAGCATCCCGTTTCAAGTTACTCAGCCACACCGGGTTGTCTGCGCACGTCTGATTCCACCCATCGTCACAGCCATACACGATCATGCGCGCATGGTCCTGCAACATCTTATCCGTGGGCACGACTTTACTCTCAAGTTGACGTGTGATATACTCCGTGAGCTCTCGTTGTATCACCGGCCAGAAATTGAGGTTCTCCTGCTCCGGAAGCTGCGCCGGTTGATCGGTCTCCCAGCTTGGCTTGAGCACGGTGATGGCAGAGGCGCTGAAAGGATTTGGCGCCAGCTGCTCCTGGCCGATCAGGTACGGCGGCATGGCGTTTTCGACGAGACGTAGCAACTCGGGTTCGAAGCCCCAATCGCCTTGCCATTCACGCATGTCGACCCCTTGCTTGTAGTGCGCCGCCAGATGATCCGCGCGGGCTGTCCAGCTGTGGAATCGAGCGTCGCAGAACCCACAGCGCGATTTGATGTCGGTAACGCTACTCTTCCACCCGCTCATGGATGCAGCGACAAACTTGACGCTGTGGACGCTGCGCAGGTGCTGGTGGAGATGATCCTTTCGGTAGAAAGTCCTTTCGAGTGGGCTCCTCTCCTGACAAATGGAGTACTCGTGAACATCCAGATGCTCCTGGTCGGGATTAGGATGTAAACAGAAAGCGCAGACATGACCGCCATCCAAGGGAACAATGGCCCCGGACGGTGCGCACCTCCACTCGTCGAGAGGAATGTGCATTGATTTCTCGTGCCGTTGCCAGTCATACTTGGTCGAGAACGTATCCGTGCAGAATGTACACTGAAACCGCCGAGACCCGCGCGCCCGACGCGAGGCTATAGTATTGGCAGGGATGTGAAGTTTACTTCGTCGACTGTGTCGGCGACGACGGCGGTTTTGATCTTGGGATTCAGAGCGCGAGAACGAATGATAAGAATGCGCTGACGTGTTAGACAGACTCGAGGTGGACGATGCACTCGTGTCGAGGCTGCTTCCCGACGACGCCGGGAGTACGCCCCATTGCTCGACGTGAGAGGTATGGCTCGCCCAGTCGACTGAAGAAGCTGAACTGGGATTGGATGAGGTGAAGGATAGTTGAGGGTGAGGCGTAGAAGGGCGTTTCGAAAGCGCCCGAGCAATATCACTGAATGCGGCCGACTCTTCCTCTGGAGGCGAGTTTTGCCAGCGTTCAAGAGGGGTCATTGACGAGGTCATTGACGATGTGGCTGCTTGGATGAGATCGGTCCGGCGTGCAGGGGCCGAATGGGCCTTCTCTTTCTCACGGCGCCTGGTGTTAGCGAGCCAATTACGTAGCTGGGTCGGTGTTAGTCCAGTTCGCAGCAGTAGCTCTCTCCTTTCCTCTTTGGATGGATAAGGATGGTCCTGATGTTGGCTCAGCCATTCCTTCAGTATACGAATCGTCTCCCGCGGGAATTTGTTGTAGTCACTGCGCTTGCGCAGTCTTCGATCGTGGTCACACATGATAGCAGCTCCTTCACCGGCGTTAGGGTCAGCACTTGGAGCTTCTCTGTGAGTATCGCTCCATTGTTGAGATTGGGGGTACGTGTGACTGCTCTCCGGTTCTGGGACGATGCAATCTTTATGACTGCTGCTGTTTGACAACAAGTCCGGCTCTAACACAGAAGAGTCTAGTAACATCTGTCTACAGGAGTCACATGGCTCTGTGATGCAGTTTGAATGGAGCGTGTTCTGGTTGACATCGTTGACATCGTTGACTGGACCATCGAAGATGTCGAGCGGTAGTGATGATTCCAGACCATGCACATCTGGCCAGTTCAGCACCAGATCGACCGGGGCGACAGTGAAATCGAGGTTCTCCATCAGCTTCGGGACGTCTCGTAGTAGGTATATCTCACAGCCTTGACAGAAGTTGATTCGAGGAGGAGGATTCGAAGCGATAGTTAGGTGGAGTGCAAGTAAGCTGCTGACCTGACTTGGAGGGCAGCCTCGGTCGGCAAAGTGTCGCCATTTGAGGCCTCAGGCATCAACGGAGGCTTTCAAGGTTGGTGGATAGTATCTTCCAACAACAACAACAACAACAATTGGGATTCCATCCTGTGAAATTTGTTTGAAAGTCAAAAGTTATGCTCGCATGGGATTTGAACAAAGTCATTTGCCACCCCACTGACTAAGTATAGTACGGAAGACCATTGCGGCCACTCGGCATATAGAATTTTCCTCACTTTTGCCGGCAGATTCCTTATCTGCCGAGTGGCCGCAATGGCCTTCCGTAGTATATGCTTTGTACCAGATCTATGGTTCCGAACTTAAGGGAAGAACTTGAGCCGAACGGAAATGTCCGGGCCAGGATTCCCGGGTCGGCTGCCAGTGGTTATAGAACATTCCTGTATTCAGTCTTTAATTAAGTCTATCTTTGATTCTGCTGTAGGAGCCCTGAGAAGTCCACTCCCTACCTCCTTGAGACTCAAGGAGAATTAACCACCAAGCTCTATACAAACTCCAATTCGTCCATCCATCTATAACAACTTCAGAATATGAGATTCAATCAGAATCGGTGTGGAAAACTCTATTTTACCCCGAGTATTTCTTGCCCCCGCGCAACGAAGCCCCGTACTTGAAGAGTGCCCAAGGGATTGGTAGCAGAAGGAGCGACAGGAAGGCAAAGAGACTGCCCGCCCAGTGCACGCCAAGTTTCTCGTACATCTGCACGGTAAATAGGGGGAACGTCGCGCCCAATATATATCGAATAACTCCATTGGCGGCCAGTGCTACAAGTGGAAATCAGATGAGTCCAAGGCTGTAGAACAAAATAAAGACGGGGGGAGACTCACCCGATGCTGCAGCTCCGGCTTGATAGACATCAACAAGATAGGTGATGGTTGATAGCTAAAGACAAGAAGCTTAGGTTAGTTCCACCATTCTGCATTCACACTAGATCCAGGGTTGCGGCCTGATACTTACGAAAAGAGAAAACGCCCCCACTCCAAAAGGGATCCCTGCACAGACAAGGGCAGCCCAGTGACCGCCGGCGTGAGCTTCCCAAGAGTACCTAAGCACATTCGGAATGCAGTTAGCAAGAATGAACCACATGGATGGTGCAGTCAAGTCTCAAGAGCTTTCGAGCCTTACCAAAATAGCCCCACCGGTAAAAGTACGCTGCCTGCCATAGCCGAGTAAAGGCGATGCTCAGGAGCGGCAACGCCTCCGCCAGCCACACGTGCCCTGACGTACAGAGTCTTGTCGAAAACCCCGAACATGAACGCTGCAAGAACATATCCGACGATCACGCTGATAAAGCTAAGTCCAATCTGCCGCCAGTTGAATCCATAATACACCGTCAAGACGTAGGAAGAGCTGGCGAAATAGCTGAAAATCATGGCGTAGGCGAACGCTGTATACAGGGTCAATGAGAACACGATGACCTCCGTAAACAAAAGCTTCACGGGCCTTCCAAGCCCCGTAGTGATGAAGTCTTGCAGGGAGGGCTTCATGGTGTCCGGCTGCTGTTGCGAATCTTCCTCTTTTCCAGAGTGATTGTTGTTCTTGTTGACCTTGATCAAGATTCTCTCCTTCATAGTTTCCTGCATCAGAACCGCGCCGAGCCAGACCACCGCGCAGAGAATGGCCATGACCCATTGCGTCCATCTCCAGTCACTATCTTGATCCTTCAGAACATAAGCCCCGGCGAGTGGGCCCATCGTGGGCCCAAGGAAAGGACCTAGGATGAAGAGCAAGGATGCAGGACCCCCCTCTTTTTCCAGATCCCAGATATCAGCCAGCGTGCCCGCACCGATCGCAACGCCAGCAGACCCCAAAGCCCCCGCCAGCCCACGGCATACGAGTAGGGTTGCAAGATTGTTCGCGGCCCCGGCACCAGCACTGAATGCTAACAAACAGGACGAGGTGAAGACATAGACCGGACGGCGGCCAATAGTCTCTGATAGCGGTGCTATGAATAGAGGCCCAAAGGCCAGACCAAGTGTGTATACCGTGAGCGTGAGCATGGATACAGTCCGAGATACGTTAAATCTGATCGCTATCAGATCGAGCGCGGCTTCATTGACCGATGTTCCGAACGTGCTGTTTGCCCATGGAATCAGTTCCGTTCTCCTTCCGCTTCTTTTCTGTGGGAAGTGACAAGTGACCCGCAAACTTACATCACGAAGGCCAGAATGCAAGGCACAACCGTGTGGAACAGTTTCTTCCAGATTGGCCAGTTGTGGGGGTTTCGTCTCTCGCGTGGGTCTTCCCAGGGTATCGGTTCAAAGTCTGGCTCTTGGAGAGCAGAACCCTGCAACGTTGCAAGGACATTGGGTTTGATCATTGTTTTGATCATTGTGTGCTATCCTTCGACACTGGCCCGACGAGGTGGGTAGGATGGTCGGGTTGAATTCAGCCTGGATGCAGGGCCTATGCCCATTTGTAGGGAGACAAGGTCTCTTACAGGGTATGAGGCACGGCGAGTTTGACGAGTTTGACGACGTGGGACTCGGGTGAAATTGCATGCAAAGATGTATCATCGTCGTGCGCGTAGCCCCAGCCCCTTATAAAGACAAATGGCTCTCGTATCTTCTTCGAAGTGATACCCACTCATTTTGTCCTGTTGGGTAGTTGGATTGCCAAGGTCAGCTATTGTGAGAATAATCGCTTAGCCATATGCACTAACCTCGGTCTGGAATAGTAATCATAATTGAAATAAGCTTCAAGGAACCTGCTGGCCTTTGGAAGTACCAATGGAATGGGAGGAGTAGATTAGTGTTTATGTGATCATCTCCGATCGATGTGGGGGAGTTCCGCAGGGAGTTCCGCAGGGTGGATGAGCAAATCCGCCGCCAGGTAATGTAATTGGACACCGAGCCGGCGCGACACCAAGCCGGCGGCCGCCGCGCCGCATCTTACACTCCTAGTAACTTAAAATCGAAGAACTTGTTCAAACTGCTTTATATTAAGATATCTTATAATTTTTTTAGTATTTCTTTTTATATATTAATATAGCCGATATAGATAAATATTTAAATCTTACTATTAAGATTTTTAAGAATAGAAAGTTTGTTATAAAAACCGCCTGCGCTGCTATATTTAATATTAAAATAAATACTTTTAAAGATTACTTAAATAGTATTAAACTATATACTAAAAAAGATACTAATTATAGAAAACTATCTGTAATTAAAAAAAATATATTAAAGCAGTAGCTTCTTAATATAGTCTACCGAGGGCTGTTTTTTAAAATCTATAATATTTAATTTTTTATCTAGCTGCTATATTAAGCAAAGTTAAAGCTAAATTAATAAAATATTATATTAGAATATTAGATTATTTGCTTTATTAAATATTATCCGGAATTAATATTTAAGTTTATATTAAAGTATAATTATTAACATACTAAATATAAGAATTCTTATTTTATTTAGAAATAATTTAATCTTATTTATAATATAGTCTAAAAATATAATATTCTTAATAAAAATATATAAAATATAAATAAAACTGGATTTTAGATAGAAGTTATTTTAACTATTTATATAATTTATAGTTTAAAAATATAAGAATTATATACTAAATATATATAATTAAAAAACTATAAATAAGTAACTTTAATTATTATAATCTTAATTTTAAAAATAATACTACTACTACAGATTATTTTTACAGCATAGAATTATTAATTAATATAATATAAAGTCTATCTAAAATTATATTATCTAAATATTAGTAAAAATAACTGGATTATTAATAAACTTAGCTTTAATATTACATTCGACTCCTCGATGCCCTATCGGGCTGGCGGAGTAATACTTTCTCTCACCGCCTTCGGGCTGGCGATGTTATATAGGCAGTCAAGCTAGCAAATCTTAGAAGAATTAATAATTAGTTATTTATTTATTACTTTTTTAAAGACTCGAAGCTAATATTAATAACATATTTTATTATAATTCTCAGTCTATCTAAAAATTATTTACTTAATTAAACAGCTAAAAAAGTGCTTTATATTAGTTTATTTATCTAAATAAATATTTTATTAGTAAAATATTTATAGTATTATCGATATACTCTTTTCTAATCTCTATATATTTATTTATTTTATTTCTTACTTATTTTATCGATTTTATAATTTTATATTTATTATATTTCTTATATATTTTATTACTGGCTGCTATTTATATTTTTTTTTCGCATACTTAAACTACTGTAGGTTATATATCCGACTGAACTTTTAATCTTATTTTTATATAATTAGTTATATATAATTCTATTTACTTCCGAATAATATATATATTAATATATTTAGATAATGTTATTCGGACTGCCTACTAAATACTTTATTTTATAAAAATAAAATATAAAAATACTATAAATATTTCTACTAAAGTTCTAACTGCCGCGCGAATAATTATTTTCTAAATACTATTATAATTTATAAATATTTCGAAAACTCGAAGTAGCCGAAATTATACTATTAAGAATAAATACAACTATTCCGTTAAGTAGATAAATAAGAAGTTTTTTAAAATAATAATTTATAGATTTAAACTTATTATTATATTTTTTTTTTCTATATACTTACTAATATCTATATCTTTATAAATATTTCTTTTTCTATTAATAATATTTAAAAAAGTAGAAACTAATATATTTTTTTAAACTAATACTTTTTTTATTTTTATTCTACCGATATCTTTAGTCGAGCTAATTATATTAATATTAGTTAAAATAGTTTTTAAATCTCTATTTATATTAGTATTATTAGATTCGACTTTCAGACTGTCTTCAGTAGTTTATTTATTTTTTTTAATATTTAAATTTATATTAGACTTATTTATTAACTTACTGATATTAATACAGCAAGTTCGAGTATTAAATAAAATAAAAAAAATTAATTTATTTATACTATTATTAATAAAAATCTTAATTAATTTATTTATAAGCTTATTTATTTTTTATTTAATAACTAAGATTATATCTACTATATTAGTACCATCTATATATCGAATATATTAATATAAAAAAACTTAAACTTAAAATTACTATAAAAATAACTTTATTTATATTAATAATTTATATACATACAGTTCTATTTAAATAGTTAGTTTATATATTAATTAATCTATCTAAACCATAAATAAAGTAATAACAAATGTTTAAAAAACAAAATTTATATAATTATTTATCTAGATAATAGTAATAGTATTTAATATATATAAACAGAAACATACCGAATAAAAAAAATAAAAATAATATAAAAAATAAAAATATTATAATAGTAATTTTTTACTACTTCTACTTTTATTTTTTTTTTTAGATAATAAGACGGCTTTTTGATATTAGAATAGATTTTAAATATTAAATAATATATAATAGTAAGCTTCGGATATTAGATATTTCTACTCGAATATATCTTTTAATTAGAAATATAGAAATTTGGTTAAATATAATAAAAAAATTTATTACCAAACTACTTAAGCTTTCTGTATATATCTTAAAATCATATTACTATTTAAAAATATTATAATTATAAGTTAAAATATAAATATACTTTTCTGTAGAGATATAAATATATAATAAACTTAACAAGTTAATAAAATATATTAAATCAGTCTTATTAATTTTAAAAATATTAACTACTGGATTATTATTATTAAAAATTACTAAAAGATCTCTGATAATTAATTTTAGAAATAGCTTAATAATTATTAATATATAATATAAGATATATACTATAACCAATTTCTAACTACTTATATAATAGAAATTTCCGGCTTAATAAAAATATACAGCGCTATAAACAAATATAATATAATAATTAGAGTATAATACTATATTAATCCTAAACTTAGAAAGTATATTAAGAAATCTAAATAAAACACTATTCTAAAGAAATTTAATAATAAAATAAATATTTATTTTATAAATTAAAAAAATAAATAGAATCTAAATATAAAAAATAAAATCTAGAATTATAATTATAATATTTACTTTTTTTAAAAGTACAATTGATACGACTGTTTATATAACTAATCTAATTATAGTCTAAATAATTAGAATAAAAACTAATACTATAGAAGCCGGATAAACTTCTATAGATTAAATAACTATTAAGACAACCGATATAATAATAAATATAATAATTATTATAATAACCGGAATAACTGCCGAGATTACAAAAAAGACTATAATTATAAGAAAAACTATAAAAACTATTATAATAATTAAAAATATAACTGCTGCTGCAGTCGTAATTATAATTATTAAAATAACTGTAACTATAAAAAATCTTAGAAAATATATTATAATAAGATTAACAGTAATAGTAATAATAGTTTTTATAATAAATATTCCCAGCATAACTAACTTAATAAAATATATAATTAGTTTTATAATATATAGAAATATTACAACAGCAACTATAATAATAAATATTATAATAATAAAAATAATAATATTTATTATTCTAATAATAACTATAAAAATCAGAATACTTCAGATTATTAAAAATATTAAGATATCTTTTATCTATAATACTTAAATTATTTTATATTATTTACTTCTAATAATACGCTTTACGCGTATATTATAAATTATAAACCGAATATATTTTATATAAACCTAAATATTCTAATAATCGATGCAGACAAGTTTTTTGTATTTTTTAAACCAGAAGAATTCTTTAAAAATTAAAAATATATAATAATTAAAATCTATATTAATAAAATTATAGATACTGTCTACCTTAACTCTAGGTATATTATATTAATAGTTAATAAAATCTAACTAGCAATAAATTTTTCAGAAATTCTAGTAATAAATATAAAATATTCTATTTATATTTATAAAATTAAATAAAAATTTGATAGTATAAAATATATAATACTACTAATTCTATTTTCTACTAAAGTTAATAATAAATTAGTATTAATTTAAGTATATATAAATATATACTTAATTTAAGACTTAAAAGTATATCTTCTTATTAGTTATAATACTCTTAGACTATATAGATTTAAAATAGATTTTAAAGGCCGGCTTGTTAAAGTAATATATTATTATAATATAATTTTTCTATTTATAATTATTCTAAAGTTAAATTATTATTAAAATCGACCGGTATTTATTAAAAAGAAGATAGTAATTTCTATATATAATAAAGTAATACTTTTAGTTTACAGTCTTAATCTTACAGCTGATAAAAACTATATTTTTAAGTCTAAATAATATATAAATATAATTTTCTTTACTTATATAGTCGACGCGAACTTTATTTTTATTATAGTTTTAAATTTTTTACTATAGTCGATTATTATTAATTATTATACTAGACTTAGAAATATCTTAGAATTTAATATTATAATAGTTTATTATACAACTTTCGAGTTCTAAAACTTACTTAAGAATTTTATATTAATAATATTAGAGATATAAAATAAATTAAAATTTAAAATTAATATTATTATAATAAAAATCTTAAAGATCGGTATTATAGTTTATAGTATATCAGAATAGTAAGAAGCTTTTAAAAAAATAATAGCTAGATTTTCCAAAATATAAATAAATAATAATATTATTAAGATTCTAATAGATTGATAGCTCCGTATTTTCTTATATAAAAAATAAAAAAATAAAATTAATAAAACAGTAAAAATCTATAAACTTAGTTTTATATACTAAAAGACTGTTAATAATATTTTTAATAAGCTGTTAAAAACTAATTATATAAATTAATTAAACAACTTTATTTTTTTTAAATATTTTAGTTTTTATTATTATAAAGATAGTTGTTAATAATACCAAATAAAAATTATTAAAACTATATTTAATAATTAATATTTATATACTAAATATATTAGTAATTTTAGATATATATTTAATACTAATTTAGATAAAAATTATAGCAGTTTTTATTAGTATAATATATTTTTTAATTCTTAATATAATTAAGATATTTTATTAATAACCGGTTTATCCGGAAAATTAGCAATTTATAGATGTTATATTCTATTATAAATAGAAATTTTTTAAAATTTATTCTATAAATTATTTTAACTTAATACTATATATCTAATACTAAATAGAAGATCTTTTTCGAATAATAAAAAAGTTTATATATATTTATATAAACAATTTTATTATATTTTTAAAAATATTTAAAAATTATTTTTAGCATCTCGAATACTTTCTTAAGAAATATTAGAAAATAAAAATCACTTTTTTATCCGATAAATTCTTTTTCGAATTTCTATTTATTAAAATTCTTAAATAAAATATAAATATTTTCGGTATAACAACTATTAAAGTAAAAATAGCAGTAATCTCGAAGCTTAACTTTCTAAAAATATTAATAAAATTAAACTATTTTATTAGTCTAATAAATTAGTTAAAAAACTATATATTTTTTTATACAGAAGTAATTTGCTTTTTTTAATAATATAAGATCTTACTTACGAAAATAATTCCCGAGAATTTTAATAAAACTGTATATAAAAATTATATAATAAAAGTTTTACTAACTAATCCAACAGATATAAAATTTTAATTTTTTTATATAATAAAGAATTTTTTTTATAAAAAACCAGTTTTTATATATTTTAATAAGACGCGGATACTCTATATTAATATTAATATATTAAAGAAAAAAAAAATAAAAATAATACTTTTTTATATTTTTTTAAATAATAAGTTAAGTTTAAAATATAATATAATATAAACTCTGATTTCGGTTTTACTAATATATACTATTTAACTAATTTTTTTTTTTAGTCGAAAGTTTAGTAGTACAGAATATAACTACTAGTCTATAAAACTTAAAATATCAGATTTATTTTAAGTAATCCGAAAGTATAGATATCTTATATAGACTGTTTAAAAAATAATAATATATATAAACTATTAAATAATTAAGCTATTCTTAAAATAGGTTTTTTTAATATTAATATTAATAATATAACTTAATTTAAGATTTATCTATATAGTATAATACTTTTAATTTTTTTGCTTACTTGTAGTTTATAAATCTAAAAGATTATATCTTATTTTTAATATATTTTTAAAGCTACTGTCTTTTACTATTAGAACTATAGATAATAATAAGTTTTATTTAAATATACTTTAAAATAAATCTATAATACTATCAGTCTATCTCGCGGAGAATTTTAAAAATTAAATATATAAAGTCTATCCGAAGAATTCTAAATAATCAAAAATTATCGACTAAATTAAGAATAATAAAATAGTTTAAGTAAAAGTCGATTTATCTTTTTATATAAAAAACAAACTATTTTTTAATATTTAGTATTTTTTATATATACCGAGTATAATATTTAAAGAAATCTTTAAGAATATATATAATATATTCAGCTATTTAGAAAAAGATCGAATAATTAAAAACTTAAAAAAACTGACTTTTTTAAAATATAGATATTAAATAAAACAGTATATAATATACTATTATAAATATCAGAAGAAGAAAATTTCTTAATATTAATTATATAAATAATTATAATCTATTTTTTTACTACTAATATTTTTTTATATTTTGACTATTAATATTATAACTGCACTTTCTAATAGCAGAAGTAAAAAAGAGTATAATATTATTCTAACTATTATTTATAAATATATAAAATATATTATAATTATACTAGATTAATACAACTGAAATATAATATAATAAATAAGTCTATTATTCGAAAGACTTATTCTCGATAATTAAAGAATTTCTAAAATTCTTATTAGTAACCGGAACTTAAAGTTCTTATTTAATCTATAAATAATACTGTTTGAATTATTTAATATTAAATAGCAGTTTATTACTATAAGCCACGCCTAAATAAATAAATAAAGTAAAAAAACTAACTAAACAGTTGAAATCTTTTTGTATTATATAATCATCTTCTTAACAGATATAGCTGATTAGTCTAAGTTATTTTTATAACTGTAGATAACTTTAAATTCTTATAAAAATACTTCTATATAATTCTTATTATATCTATTAATATATAGTATAGAGTTACCGACAACTCTAAATCTTAATATAATAATAGAGTTAATTAATCAACCACAAAATTTTTTTATATATATAATAGTAACAGAAGTACTTTAGATAGTATAAATAAATATAAAATATTAATATAACGTCTAATATAAAAATATAATATTTAAAAAAAATAATTTAATAAAGCTTTATTTTTACTAAGATTATAAGACTTCAGCAGTTTTAAAAAAAAAACTTAATAATATATTTACGGGATTTTTTAAAATTCTAAAAAAAAAATTAGTATTAATATATCTTATTAAACTGCTTCTAGATTTATAAATTTATTTAATTATTAGTATTACATATCTAAAACCATATACCAAAAAATTAAAAAATATTCTAAAAAAAAACCTTTTCAGCCGCCGATTATTTAAATCTAATCTAGTTACTAAAAACTTATATAAAATTAAGACTCTATTTAGTCGATATTTTTAAAATAGTAATTTTAAGTACTTAGTAAAGTAGCTCGGATATATAAATAAATATAATATCTAATATAAAAAATAAGACCTATAGAAAATAAAAAAATTAGTTAAAAAATATAACTAATAGTATTTTTAACCAACTAGTAGTTTAAACTTAAAAAAACTAATATATATAACTTATATTCTAGAATATAGTTATAATTATCTAAAATAATAGTAACTATTTATTTTATTTTTACTATAATATATAATACTTAACTATTTTTTTTATACTTAACTATTATCTTTGTATAATCTTCTTCTTATATTAACTTTTATATAAACTATTTTTTTTAACGAATCTATTTCTTTTTTTTTATCGAATTTTTATATTATCTTTTGAGCTTAGTAAATTTAAAGAAGATTATAATTACCGATATATTTAAATTCTTCGAGTAGAGAAGAAAATTTAAGAAGAAAAAAAATAAAAAAAAATTAGAAAAAAACTTATTCGGAATATTAAAATAATATCTATAAAATAGAATTTTGCTATCTAGTTCTATAAAAAAAAAAAGTATTAAATCTTTCTGATTCTTTTTTATAATAAAATATTACTACTTTAATAAAAAAAAACTTGGCTTGAGACCGGAACAGTAATAAAAATATTAAAAAATTAAAAAAACTAGTATTATTTTAAATATAAAAATAATCTAACTTAATAATTTTCTTTTTTTTTACAGACTTTCTAAACTCTATTTTAAAATAATATCTGATTTTAGATTGGATTTCGGCTCTATCTATTTTTACTTATAATTAAACAGTCTAAATTCTAAATCTAGTTATAATTCTTTTTAGTATAATAAATCTTTTAAATATAAAGAAAAACTAGTTTTTAAAAATATTACTTCTGCAGCCAGTATTTCTAATATCTCTAATAATAAAACACCTAAGAAAAAAAATAATAAAAAAACCCCAGACTATTAAAATATCGATCTAATCCCGGATATTATACTATAATACCCCGACTATAAGATTAATAAAAAGACTTTAATTATTTAATTTATTAATTATATAATATTAATAGATCTACTTTTCTAATATTTTTAACTATTCTTAATACTATCTACTTATATTAAGCCCAAACTACCGAAATTTAAAGTCGGATAAATATAAAACACCAGTTATATCTATAAATATAGAATAATTTTTAATAACTTAATTATTTATATTTTTTACCAGTTATAAATCTATTTAAATATTTATCAGATTATTAACTAATATAGAAAGAATATTTCTAAGACTTATTTTAATTCTTTTAATATATTACCCGAGTTTAAGTTAAAGTATAAGATTAAAAAAAAAATCTCGAACTGTTTCTAATATAAATTAATAAAACTAAATAAGTAGTAAAGAACTTTAATAAAGCTATAAATTACTAATAATAAAATATTATTAATTAAAAAATTAATATTTTTTATACAGTATTTAACTTACCGGACGATAAATTCCAAAAGCTAAAAAATAATATATTAAATTAAAAAAATAATATATAGCAGATTAGCTATAAAAAACTATCCGGTAGAGTATATCTATATAATTAGTTGAATAAAATTTAAGACCAGATTAAAATAAAAAATTATATTATTTCTGCCGTAAAGTCTTTTTCTTAATATATTAAAAATATAAAGAAGTTTCTTAATATTCTTAAAAAAAAAGTTTAGACAGATAAAAAGACAAAAATTAGAATAAAAAAGTAATAATATTCTAATTTAGATAATAATAACAAAAAATTTATATATCTTTTATTTAATAAAAAAAATATAGTTTTTATTATATTAATATTTTTTAATAATAATAATCTTAACAAGCCGAAACTCTATAATTAAATAGTTAATTAATATCTAATTTAAAAAAAGCCTATAGTTAAAGCAACAGTCAATAATTTTATAAAAGTTTTTAATCTTAATTTTCTATCGAATACAAAAAATATTTCCGCGTTTAAAAGTCTTTTAAAAAATAAATATTATATAGTTTAGTTTATTAATAATTATATATAGGGTCTTTGTATATTAGTACTCGAAGTCTATTTTTTAAATATTAATAAATTATTTAGTATAATATTCTTATTCTGTTACTAACACCTGCTGTATAATATAGAAAAATAATTTCTAAATAAAAATAAGAAAAATATTATTTTTATATTGAAACTGTTTATATAATAGCTTTTCGACAAGATAATTTATAAAAAATTAATAAATATTTATTAAACTATAAATTAACTTTAGTTTTTTTATTATTTTAATATATTAATTATCCCTACTGTTGCTTTAATTTATCGATTTTTTTTTTTATATTTTAATCCGTTTCTTGTAATGTTAATTTCTATATTTCTTATTTTTATTACTGTTTTTTACTTTAGTATACGCCCTTATGGCGACGCGTCCTCGCCTTTCTATAAAGAAGAATATTATATTTAACTTCTTAATATTCTATTAGATTAGCGGAGTAATACCCTCTCTCACTGCCTTCAAGCTGGTAATATTATATAGACAGTTAAGCTAGCAAACCTTAGAAGAATCAACAATCAGTTATCTATTTATTACTTCCTTGAAGGCTCGGAGCCAACATTTAATTAATTTTAAAATATATTTAATAAATATACAGCTTTAAAAACTGTTAGTAAATATTATATATTAATTTTTAATAGTTATAATAATTATATAATTTAACAGTTTAATTAATTTTATATAATATAAAAAATTATTTTTTTATATATATTAGTTTATTTATTATATAAACTATAGCTGCTTAATATTATATATTTTAAACTGTTAAAAAAGTTATATAGCTAGTATATATCTAAGATTATTTATTATAAAAAAAATTAATTATTAAATTTAATTTTTTACAGCTATATTATAATATATATACTAAGACTTTTTTTAATATTAATATACTTAATAGATTCTATACTATTGGTTTTATTTTTTTAAATTTTTAAAAAATTCTTTTAATACTATAGATTTAGTTAAAAATATTAAGTCTACTAATATTCTTATATTCTACTTAGTTTTTTTATCTCGGAAAAACATCTACAAATTTATATAAACTTAAAAAACAGAAATAAGAACTATAAAAACTTACAGATTAAAATCTGATATTAATAGTTTTATACAAAGTTATTAAGAAAGTAATTAAAACTACAGAATAGTTTATATAAAATATAGTTCTGCTTTAATAATAAGTTAAGCAGTTCCAGTCTATTTAAGTAAGTAAAAAAAAAAAAAAAATTTTATATTATTATATACAGTATAAAGATATTTTAACAGGCTAAAAAAACTTTAATATAATTTAGGCGCGAGAAGTTAAAGTAATTCAAACCACGGTATTAAGACCAGTTAAAATACATCAGCCAGTCCGCTGTAGTATATATAAAAATAAAGAATATAATTACTTAAAATATTTTTATAAAAATAATAAGAATTAATATATATAGTCTTTTATTAGTAGTTTAATAGTCTCAGGAAGCGGCCAGCGAGGCAGTCAGCAAGGCGGCGGCAGACCGCCGCCGGCTCGGTGTCGCGCCGGCTCGGTATCCGATTATGTTACGGTAAGTTAGTTAACTAACTACTTATGCTGAGTCATGCTCATTTCTCTGAGTATGCTCCATGGGTAAATGAACTATGCGGATCTTGAAGGTTGCTAGAGGATCGAACAATAATAGAAAGATGAAGAGGCATTAGAGCAAGAGAGAGCAATTGCTCATGAAAGGGTTGCCGTTTGCTTCTAAATGGGTCACCTGTCAATGCACGCACTACCGATAGAGAAAGGGTGGAGTAAGAAAGAAGAACAAAATGACGTAACATACTACAGTTCATCAGTTGTGAAGTTCGTCCCTTCCCTACCGTGAACGGAAAAGGATTTTGAGGACCACGGAGATGATTTCCGATGATGCTGCCATCGGCTTGCCGCGAAGGTGAAAGGGAAAACCCGGGTGGGTTGACAGAATTTTGGTGTCTGACATCTCTTTTGGTCAAGCGTTGGGACTCTTGTCACTTGCACTGTACTGTATGTACACTATAACAACGTTGACGGAAACCTGCACGGCAAAAAAAAAGGAAGGCGAAGAAAAGGGTATAGAATCCTTAATAGACGACGGGTGAAGGTGGAAAAAGAGCCCAAAAACCAGGAAGAAACAAGAAAAAACGAAAACGATATAGAAAAAAAGAAAAACAAAAAGAAAAAGAAAAGAAAAAAACAAAAGAAAGACCACGAAGGGAGAACGATAATGCTATTCATGACCTATAATTCGTTGAATTGTTGGGTTGTTGAACTGATCATACAAAAATTGGCAACCAACGACAACTTATTATTACAGAGAGCTAAGCTAAGCCTGCTTCCAGGTAAGTTAATTTGTGGTAACTGGAGGTTAACTTACTTTCCGCACTGCAGGGGGCAGGTGCCCGCTAACTTACTGTTCCTCCTCCTAGTTAAGTTAATACCCGTGACTAACTACCTTAGTCTAGTAGTCTTCCTCCCTCCGCTTCTCCCTCCGCTTCTCCCTCCGCTTGCTCTGAGAGTGAATCCATCTCTCTCAATTTGGAATGACCTCCTTTACCTTTACGTCACAACTCTCATCCATGATCTATTCATCCATACCCTGATTCAGCCACCACAAATAACTCCGTTCTTTGACTTTCACCTGTTTTTGGTGACCAGCGAATTGACGACCCCACCACAAGCAGCCCTCATGGTTTGCCGGAAAGACATGTCCGCCAGCATACGAGCAAGAACCAATTGTGTCTCACAAAAGCTGGGTGTTCTATCACCTTCCAGACGACTTCGTAGCTCGGAGCTCGATACTTGCGGCTCAGACGCGTTTAGCCATGTTTCAACCAGCCTTGTTACACACTGTTGATTCAAGGAAGAAATGGCTACGGCATCGTCATACTTGTCCCAGCCAATGCTGCCGGCCGGGTGTCACCCTTCGTAGGGAAAGCTTTGCTGAAGGCTGGCTTGCTACTAGCACCACAATCGATGGCTGAAGGGTTACATGCAGCCAGAAAAAGGAACAAGGATTTTAATGGAATTGGTGGCCTGAAGCTTGTTGCTGAGTGTCGGGCGGCGCCGGTCATGACGAGGTCCAGTCGCGGGTGAGACATTGGTGTCGACCTATGCTTGTCTCCCTTTCCATTGCTTCTGGGCACCAGACCTGCCCCGGAAATGACTGCTCGAGACCGTTTGGAAGGTCCAAGTCGTCACAATATGCCTGCTCCCGCGGCCACTCACCGCAAACACAAGTCGAGTCTCTCTGATATTCCAAACCTCAGCCAGCCAATGGGATTGGAAAAAAACAGCACCCCAATCTAGCCAACCGTTGATTATTGTTGAAAGAAAAGTTCATTGAGTTTGGTGCATGTTTCTAGCTGAAACGGTTGTCGGTGAACTGTGTGCAGAACCAATGGCGTTTATTCCAGCCATATTCCTCAACGAACGCATCAAGTCAATGGAAAAAAGTCAGCTTGATATCCATTCCCTTCGCGCTGTTGAAGGAAGTGCCATTTCTGCTCTTCTGCTCTGTGGGATTCTCCGGCTTAAATTCTCCCACAAAGCCCCCTAGACTGCAATCTTTCCTTCCTCCATCCTCTTCCATTTCCAATTCCCACTTCAAGCCCCTCTTGAACATCTTCATGCTGCCCATAAGTGCTTTGCTTAACCCTGAGCCTGAGCCAAGTCGGACACCTTCCTCCAGTATGGCACCACTCAACCAAGCCAGCACCGTGGAGACCGTCGTCCCCAAGACAGCCTCAGCCCAGTGCAAGATGATTAGCGACGCTCCTGAATTGAGATCAGGGCCCCCCCGGGGCCCGATCAACTACCCCCCTTGCGAGTACTACGACGCGAAGCTCTCCGAGATCTACGAAAAGCATGCTATCCGCTTTACCTCCCGTACGCGCCACATTCCGTACAACCCCGCGAGGAGTGACTTCTACGAGCGAACGGGACGGAAAGAAATTGATAGTAAGTTGAGCTCTCTTATTGTAGCCACATGAGTAAGATGCTGACTATGGACAGTCTTCGGGTATGAGTTCAAGGTCCCTGGCGAGGACCAGACGATTCTCATCATATGGGACTACACCACTGGGCTCGTTCGCACGACGGGTATTTTCAAGTGCTACAAGCCCTGGGGCAAGGTACAAACACCCTCTTCCTATTCTTGTCTACATGCTAACCTTGAGATGGGATAGACTCTTCCGGCGAAAGTGCTCAACAAGAACCTTGGCCTCAAGAAGATCTGCCACAAGCTCACGGGCGGAGTGATTGAGTCACAAGGTATTGGACTGTGCTATGCTATTGGAAGACCACCGGCTAATCAATGTTGGGGATCAAAGGATACTACATGCCATTTGGATGTGCCAAAGCCATAGCCAAGAAGTTCTGCTGGCATGTGCGGTACGCCTTCACTCCGATTTTTGGGCCTGACTTCCCCGGCCAATGTCTGCCGCCGGATCATCCCGAATATCGCCAGTGGGAGATTGACCAGCATATCATTCGCGTGGCCGCGGAGGAAGCAAGGGCGCAGCGCTGCGCCGCACTTGCCTACACCCGGCCCTATCCCAGTCCCAGTCCAGATGATGGTGATGATGATGATGATGATGATACAAGGTACGCGAAGCACACCCTCCTCTAATTTCTTTGAGTCTAGCATTCCTTTCCAGTTGTCATACTCACTTAGTTGTTACATAGTTTGGCCGGATACCTCTCATCGAACGATGATGACAACTGCCCGCCGTCTACTGCTAGCAATGGCTGGACACCGATCAATACCCCGCGAATGCAGTTGACTCCTCCGCCCTCTCCATCAAGCCAGGATCATTCATCTCCTCAAGGCTCGCAGGGTGACGAGGCGACCAGCGGTTGGGTTTCTATTGCCCCCACAGCCCTAGCAGAGGCATTGTCCGACGCCCCCGATGCCATGGATGAAGATCCCGATGACACCGAGGTGGAAATGGCCGACAACGCTGGTGATGACCAGCGAGTTACGCTCCCACTGACAGGGGAGTACACGGAGGCAGAAGTCGAGGCTGCGTATATCATGGTGGGAATGAGCAAAGGAGGCCCAATCGACGATAACTATCCCAAAGTCTGTCCGAGATGCCACGCGGTTATCTATATGCAGGAGCTCAGGGAAGCCACCGCTCGTCGGGATGGCTGGCAGGAGAACTGAAATGACCGCTACTGCCGCATGGTCTGGTCTGTCTTGATGACTCTCTCTTCCATGTTTGTTTGCATATTTTCTTTGTTTTGATTGCATGGCGAGGGTGTTGGACTTGGGCAATTTATCAGAATGTTGTATTGTTTTCCTTTGCTGGTTTCTCTTGCTCTGGGAGTTTTGCTCATTTTGGTTTATTTTTTCTTCTTCGGCAGGCTTTGCTTTTTTTTCTATTGAAAAAATGGAAACGCCACGAAAAAAAGGGGGGGGGGGGAGCCACTTGGGAGGAACATAATGAGGGGTAAAGGCCAACCAGGGCGATCAATAGATTTTCCGATAGGTAGTTAGTTTCATTTCCGCTTGTGATTAGCACATAGCGAGGAGACAATAAAGAGGGGGAGAGAAAAGACATTCCAAGTCCAAGTAAGCTTACTCGAAAAGTAGGATCGATTAGATTCTAGTGTCGCATTACACGACAGACTGGCTTACATGGGGAGATAAGCTAAGTCTTTCCCTCGGGATGGACTCTCAATCAGTCAGGTCAGATATCAAGTTCCGCCTCCCCAAGGGTGTCTATCTAGTTGAATTAGACGCCAGAGAACGCCTACCTTCTTCACCGTTAGCCTCTAAATCAGGCTTCTCAGACTTATGGTGGACTGCTACTTCCCCAAGGTTGAGCACGCAATCGCAACAGACAACAGGAGGCTTATGTTACTAAAGAGTGTGGATGCATGCATGCAGCGTCCCAAGAATCCCATCCCAGCTGATTCCTTTTGCGGCACTGACCGTTTGGGCCTTTCTACTGCCGCACTCCCACCATTGCAGATTCAGTAAAAGCGTAGGCAGTAAACGGATTGGAAATGGTTCGTCCCTCCAGACCGATCCTCAACCCTGTGGTCTACGATAGCACGCTAGAGTCCCAATTTAAGCATAATCAGGCCTGCGGTTCTGCCCTCCCCCTCTGGGCCCCTCTGCCCCCCTCCCCTCCTCCATGAAGCAGAAGGCAGAAGGCAGAAGACGAAAGACAAGCACTGCACCCAGCTTTCTGGATCTCCCCCCATCCCCTTGCAGCTACCCCTGCACCCTCCCCCCTCCACCCTTCACCCTCCTCACAAGTACCTTACCCACTATGTAGAGTGCATCCCACTACACCTAGTAATGACCTCTCCCTGCGCTTCAGCATCCAGCATCCAGAGTCCATCCCCACGACTCGAAGCCCCCCCCCACCAAACCCACCAAACGAAACCCGCGAATCCTTTCATCCCCATTCCCAAGGATGACCAGGCACCTAGGTACGATGACGAAATGCCACTGCGCTGCATCATCTGTCGCGTCCCGACCTCCTTCGACTCCCAGACCACCTGATTGGATAAGAGTAGCACGATGCAGGAAACCGCCTCGCAGACGTCCCGGCCAATCCAATCCCGTCAGCTCGTTCTGTCCAGCAGAAGCACTCCACCTTAGTCCATCATGTCCAAGCCCATGCCCTGGCATGCCCTGCATCCACGAAAGCTCGACCTGGCGTGTCAGTTCCGAAGGAGGTCGATGGTCTATCGTCATCGGGGATCGAGGTTTATGCCATGGGCGCCCGGCGGGATATCCACTGCATCCTGCTGTTTTAGCCATTTGCTGCTAGTGTGAGGGTTAGCTCGCTGGGATTGGGCTTTGTTGTCAGCGTTGACCTGATCTTGACCTTGATCTTGATCTTGACCTTGTAGGCTGTTGGACTGCTTGGAGGTGGGGTGGAGTGGAATGTACGTACCTAGTAGTCTGTTGCTTCCGGAGGAAAATAAGTTTATTTTAAGCTTAAATAGCTGTGCCTAGGTTGGTAGGGGTCGTTTTCGGATGAGTGGCGTCATGGCTTACTGGGTTATGGTTTAGGTAGGTAACTTATCTGATAGTACTAGGCCTGAGTGGGTTAATGGTGGTGATGGTAGTGGCGCTGCAGTCGCTTTATCTGATAGTCAAGTACTGTACATGTACCATTGCATGCAGTTGAGGATACACTGCTCTTAATTGGGTTCAGCTGTTGTTTGGGGGGGGGGGGGTTGATTTCAGTTGAGTTTTGGGCCATCCTTTTGGGGAAAATTGAAAACAAAAAAAAAACAGGAAAAGACAGTGAAGAAAAAGGAGAAAAGACAAGAAAAGGAAGACATAGTGCCTCCATTTGGAATTGTTGAAATTGTTGAAATTGTTGCAGAGAAATCAGACCCATCTGCCCCCTCCCCTCCAATATCCACACCGGCATGGACGAGAGAGCCAAAAGCGAGGTCAAGGTAGGTTCAGGTTGAGTCTTGCACACACACTAGTGGTCCCCCTCCATCATGCATTCACTGTCTTCTTCCGCTGTAGCTGAGCCCCATTTGGCCCCTTGTGCACACCACACCAGTATATGCTATATGCTAGACTATATGCTTCTGCCTGCAGTGCTGATGTAGTACCAAACTCCCCGAGACGCAAACCTGACTATCTGACTGGCTGACCGACCGCCAACCCCATCCACTAACCTTTAAGCTTGGGTTGTACATCGACCATGTCAAGACGCACCGGAATCAACCCCGGTAATGCACCTCCACCTCCTACTCCCCCTTCCCTTCCAGAAACCAGGCTACCAACCCCCCCCAAAACCCAGTATAAAAGCCCCCCGTTGGTACGTAGCTCCGCTGTCTAAAGCAGTAAGTCCAGCACGTGTAGAGCAACTTACCTATTTTGCCACCCTGTCTACGGTTGAACAAGCTTTTCTCGGCCCAACTCGGATTTTGCAAAACCTAGATTTTGGTAACTTGCGCGGATGATCGTCCCTTCTGGGCTTTGGTTTGTTTGTTGTCGGATGAGGTTGACAGATATAGGACAGAAGTCGAAATATTGAGTGCCTTGTGATGCTGCGGGGTGGTCGTCCTTTGAGTTTGTTTTTTTTTTTTTTTTTTTTTTTTTTTTTTTTTGTTATGATTGGGGTTTAGCCCTCTTCTTGCTGGTTAGGTGCCTGAATGTGGCAGTAAATAGGCATAGTTTACGCATATCTTCCTCTCCATCAGCGTCGCTAGTTTCCCAAGGGGACGGACTTAGTATCTTACCATGACCATGATCACTGTATCCGATCTGTCTATATTCGAATCCCTTCTAATTACATTATGCCATCTATCCAGAT